>NC_136593.1:26002208-26117208 GCF_910589615.1 Taurulus bubalis | reverse complement strand
TTTAAATTAAAAAATATACGCGCATGCACACGCACGCACGCACGCACGCACACACACACACACACGATCAACACTATATTCTCCTTTGTCCTCTAAAAATATCCATCCACCACTTTCAAAAGGATGTCATAAAAAAGGTCGAGGATTTTCCTTTTGTCGCCCTTGACCTTCAATCTGGTTCTGGTTCTTAAACAATGGGCCCTGTTTAAGATTCATCACATCTCCATTGAATTTTTATTTCCATCCATTCAAAATGTACTTATGCAGGAGTGACTTATTTAAAAATGATAATATGAATGTAATGTATTTGCCTTGCATATTCAAAATCATTTTGTCCATATCAACATTTAAGAAATTGTAAAGCCTACTATAATTGTAGATGAAATATTTCCAATAATGATTCATTATATTGGATTGCTAAGGCCTTGAAGCATTACATTAAGAAAAAAATGAGTAAATTTATTACAATCATGAAATCAACTGTAGATAAAAACAAATACAAAAGTAATGCACATTCTTATACAATGCTCTGTCTTGTGCTGTTCACTCTGCACTCAGGAGCAGACACTCACTGGGAGAAGACGAAGAAGAAGATGGGGAAGAAGATGATGAGACGTGTGCTTCAACATATAGAATCTGTAAAATGCTTTTGAAGGGAAGGTACATTGCTGCGTTATGCAAATTATCTTCATATAAATGACATGCCAACCTCCAATCACTGACCAATTAATGACCTTTGGGGGCATCTTGTGACACATCAACGGCACTAATTTATACTTGACAGGTCCCCTGGTGCATGCCGGCAAAGTTCGTGTGCGTTTGTGTGTGAGGTGCCCTTATGCACCAGTTGAGCTCATTACCATAGAAACCTAGTGTGCAGATGTGTACGTTTATGTCACCAAATTGAGCATCCTTACTACAACTGCTGGTGTTTTATTAATTTCAATGTGTGTATTACCACACTTACGTGTATGTATGTTTGATGTGTGTTTGTCCATCTCGGTCCAGTTTTGGTCAAGCTATTCTCTGCTCCTATCTCTACACTATCAACTCCATCAGCTTCTGTTATGTCCCATCAATCATTGTAGTTAGTACATTTCTCCGTCTGTCTCCTCTATGTGTGTGTGTGTGTGTGTGTGTGTGTGTGTACATGTGTGTGTGTGTGTGTGTGTGTGTGTGTGTGTGTGTGTGTGTGTGTGTGTGTGTGTGTGCCTCATTCACTCCCTAACTGCCTTATCAGACTTCTGCACCAGCAGCTCTCATTAGAACATTAATTGAAAAAGTGTAATTAATCCTGAGAGGTGGTTAGACTGGACTCTGGCCAGAGAGAGAGAGAGAGAGAGAGAGAGAGAGAGAGAGAGAGAGAGAGAGACAGGGTGGGCAGAGAACTGGGGGTTTAGTATGACCCAACACTGCCCCCTGTTGCTTCACAGTGTTTCTACATCAACCTTGCAACCTGGACGATGCTGCTGCAGCTTCCCTACTTCATGTACATCTGAAATATCTGATTTACATCTTTTTTATTTTTGTTAGTAATTTTATAATTCTGTCAGAAATATTTAATTGCAAGGATTAAGAAACAAAATGATTCAGTTGTAAGTTGTTTTACAATTTTTAATATAGAGAACACACCACCTTCATCATTTATCCATAAGGAGGATGTGTACATTCAGTTCCTAAGTCTATATATATATATATATATATATATATATATATATATATATATATATATATATATTTAATGCTGTGAGTATATTTTTGCTACTGTTCTATGTGAACAGTGAAGCCACATCAAAGACAAATGTCCATTGCCTTGCAATTTTCTTTTCAGATTTGTGATGACGGAAGTGAGAAAAATAAAATCTGCATAGTGAGAGCTCATCTATGTTGTTTAATGGGCTATGGTCTTTAATTTATATGATTAATTGAAATTAATCTACCATTTAACAAAAATAATCAGTTGCTTAAAAAAAGTCTTCCCAATTTGAAGAAACAGACCATCATAAATTATATATATTAAATCAGTTTTTCACACAGACAAATAAGTGCTCACTATGACTATATAGTAAAATTGGGATCAGGAAACAGAAACAGAAATACATGAGGAGACTTGTCTTGTTCTACGTCCTCCGTGCGCCCCGTTGAGAGGAGAAAGGTGGCGAGCCGAATGAGAAGGAGGAGTAGAAGGCCTGCTCTATTATTCTAATCCTTGGTTGTGTCTGGGTGACCTTTGGAGGGATGATTGTTTCTCATTTAGGAGTGTGAGGTGTGATCTTCCCACCCGTTTGATCCCACTCACCTGACCTTTGTAAATTGGCTGTTAAGCATAACGCAACTCGACCCTCATGCCTCACACATGGCTTGTCAATACACACAAGCCCAGCAGCCGCACCCTCATACGTATTTAGGGCCTTACACACACACACCAGTGGATCCTGTTTTGTCCATCACACATTTAATTCTCATTAAAGAAAATCATTGTTATGGTTATTCACCCCGTTGTATCTCTTGGCGTGAAAAAAGGAAGAAAAATGTCATATGATTTTGTACATCAGTGATATTTTTCTTGTCTTATACTGTGTGCACATATTTCTGGTTACAGAATAATTTATATGCATGCCATCAAAAGAAGAAAAAAAAAGACATAATAAAATTGTCCATTGTGCCGATCACCTTTTCTTGGCTTGGTTAATGAGTGGCAGCGCTGAATGGCAGTGAGGTGATTTTTCCATCAGTCTGATGAGAAGAGAATTAAAGCCCACAGCTTGCGGTCTGCAGACTCTGCAGCACCATTACAGAAGGAAGAAGGTCTGAATTCATTTGGCCTGGCCACGATTCTAATTAACAACTCAATCCTGCACAGCCACACAGAGAGAGAGAGAGAGAGAGAGAGAGAGAGAGAGAGAGAGAGAGAGAGAGAGAGAGAGAGAGAGAGAGAGAGAGAGAGAGAGAGAGAGAGGAGAGTAGGGAAGGCGACCGGGGCTCGTGTATTGTGTGGAAGCATCTCTCTTTTCTGGAGAAATGTCCAAAAGATTGCTTCATCTTTGATCACACTGTAGCTACACTAAATTGTTGCAACATCTAGCCTTCACAGATATCCCATGATGTTTTTCCTAGATATTTCATCCAAACATCTTCTACTTTTACAGAGCTCAGTGTCTCTCCCTTCAATCCTCTAACTCTTCCCAAATGTATCCTGCACTGTGTTGTCCGCTGCACAGTGCGCCGTGCGTCCCGTCGTTCTCTTAAGCTGTAGGTTTATGGGGGACATTTCCCTGGATTAAAAGGATGATTTCATTAGCCTCCACGGGTGTCAGGTTTCAATCTAGGGATTAAATCCTGCAGATTAGAGGCCAAGGCTATTCTCCAGCATCTCATTAATATCTAATAGCAATAGAAATGTAATTTGTAAAGCCTGTCTTTCTGATTACTAAGCAAATGAGTGCTTTGCTCTTTAAGACCATGAATTGGGCTTTGAACACTGCCTCTGTCCAGGGTTTAGCCTTCATCCCCAGGCAGGGTCATACAGACAGTCTCCCTCACAGCCAGCCACATGAAGCACAATTCAGGAAGGTCAAACTATGTGCAGCAACTTTTATCTCGCTGCAAGCAATGTTGATCAAAGTTGCTCAAATGTTGAGCTAAATTTCCAACAAAATTCTATAATCACAAAGAATTTCTCAAGCCGTGCTAGGTCACAGCACATCCCAGTCTCTCCTGGTCTCGAGGGTGAGCTTGTTCTGAGATATGACTTCAGCAGCACTGAGGAGGCCTTCTTCTTCCCTCGCAGAACATTAGAGCCCTGTCCCGTCAGCCTGTGCTGGCCTGGGCTGGTCCCCACAGAGGCCTGCTCTGAGTGCTGTGTGCCTCCTGTCAGTCAGAATGCCCCTCAGCAGCCTCCCTCACTGATGAAGTATGGACAATGGAGAACAAGGTGGGCGCAAGGGGAGCCAGCCGACTTAATGAGCCAATTTCTCACATAATAAGATTGGTGGATATGCTAATATTTCTACCTTAAGGAGATAATTATGATGTAGAAGATAGAATATTTTATCTTAAAGCGACAGTGCACTGGTCCCAAACCTATCTGGGATTTTTTTTTTCTTAAAGAGGGTATGGGGAGGAGGAGGGGGGTGCTCAGTTTTCTGTGTTTGAGCTGTGGGACAGTAGAAAAACAATGCCAACAGAGCCTTGATGCTTTTAGTGTGTCGTGTGTTTTGGGGCTGAGCCTTTGATCATGCTGAGCATTTGACACAAGGAGGAGAGGCAGGGGACTTTCAGCCTTCATAAATATTTATCTCATTACTGCGGGCTAAAAATCACACAAGAAAGGATAAGGAGATATCAATTGATCTTTATTGTTAATTGACCCAAAAGTATACTCTCAAAATTGAACAACAAAAACATTGTTCGTCGCCTTATTCCTTTGCTGTCCCCTCCCTCTTGTGTCTTAGTTTCTGATACAAACTTAGTCAACTTTTTTTTCCTTTGTCCTCGGGCACTTGTAACAACTGGCTGGTAATTTTGTTTTTGTGTTTAACTTTCTTATCGACAGAAGCCCCCCCTGCCTCAATTCCCCAAATGGAACATGCTCTGCCACCTTGATGCGTATAACTAGAGGTTAAATGATAAAATGTGTTATTGAAATGTAGGCCTGCTGATTATGACTGTAGTTCGTGGCCCATTCCAAATAGCCGGGGGCAGACAAGAGGGAGCGATAGAGACCTTGTGGGTTAACACTTTAACAAAAGGCTGAGAGAGAGAGAGGGACTGAGTGCTGCTAGTCTACGTCTCTCTCCCTCACTCAGCTTTTTCACTCATTCCATCTCTCTGCCCTGTGTTTTACCATTTTAATTAGGCCATAACAAGCTCAATCATGTAATTAAGAGCTCAGCTGGACCAGAAAACAAGTCAGCCATTAGCCCCGACCAGCCCAGATTACCCACAGCAGCTGCTAAATTGAAGTAGATATAACACGCAGATGCCCACATGTTGAAGTGTCACACATTTGAGAAATCACTCCAGTTCTACTTCTTCTGAGAACTTCAACTGTTTGAAAAATATAAGACTCCACTACTATGGAAGCCTGTACAAATA
Organism: Taurulus bubalis; assembly: GCF_910589615.1. NCBI lineage: Eukaryota > Metazoa > Chordata > Actinopteri > Perciformes > Cottidae > Taurulus > Taurulus bubalis. The sequence goes on along the minus strand of NC_136593.1, from coordinate 26,112,111 downwards.
TTTAGACAAAAAAGTTTAATTTTTTTTAAATATCAGCTAAGGTTTAACCAGCCCTTACACACACTCACACTTGACAGCATGCATGCACACACACACACACACACACACACACACACACACACACACACACACACACACACCTGTTTTTGTACTGGGAGGAATCTCTGCAGTGACAGGTATCCCCTAGGTGTTTTGTTTCACAGAAACACTTTATATTCTTTGTTCCTAAAAAAAGTGAAAAGTGAGAGTGACAGCATGATGGCCTTTTTTTTTTTACAGAACACACACACACACACACACACACACACACACACACACACACACACACACACACACACACACACACACACACACACACATATACATCTCTTTATCAGACTGATGGATGTAAGCAGCTCCCTCACCTGCTCTCAGTGAGCACTGCTGCCTTTTGTGCCTCCCTCCAGTGCCACAGTTGCCTAATAGAATTCAAGTATATGTAAAGATTCTTGCACCCTATTATGTACAATACACTGCTTGCTTTATCCGTGGTAGCACCTGGTGAGTGGCACAATCTGTCAAATACACCCTTTCCAAATAAAATTTATTTAGTTAGACCTCCATTCAAACCCACTCATGTAAGCTAGCATGTTACACTCTGATCTGAATAACTACAGGCGGGAATCTAATTCATTTCATATTCACAGCCCTGCCGCATCCAGCCCTCTAACAGGCCTGTATCAGTAAATTGTCAATTGTAGATGCACTTCCATGCAACATTACAATGCAAACAAGGTTCGTTTTCAAACACCTGATTTGAATAAGCTCAACAAGGAAACATATCAGGCGGCGCTGCTTCAATGGTCTTTGTATTGCTTCCACGAGAGATGAGGGAGGGGAGGATCGGAAGGAGCAGACAGAGGAGGTGCAGGGACACTTTTGCAGGCAGGGTGATGCCGGGCGATAGCACCAGAGGAATGGCAGTTAATTTGAATATGGCACCTCAAGCCACAATGATCATTATCATCACCAATTCAAGGAAATAAATGAGAAGAGGGGCTCCAAAAATAGCGTTCAGAGCCTTTTGTGCATAGCAGGTAGGCCCAGTGGGGGGGAAGGGAGAGTGTTCGCTAGCTCATTATCCAGGGCTGGGCAGACGGAACAGAGGGATCCAGAGAGAAATTGCATTAATGTGATCGATCTCTCTCTCTCTCTCTCTCTCTCTCTCTCTCTCTCTCTCTCTCTCTCTCTCTCTCAATTTAGCCATGCTGCTGTCACCTGCAATGAGGCCAGAGATAGGGGTGTGAACAGATTGAAACTAGTGATGCTTGAGACCTTTCCTTTCACTCTCCTCACACCCCCCTTCCATTGCCATCATCTTGTCACCTCTTTCTCTCTATATTTCTTCATAAACGCTAATAGCGCTCTTTCAGTCTCCCTTTCTTCTTTGGACAGCACATATCCTGCATCCCACGCTTGTTCATGTATCCCTGAATGCTCTCTTTCTGCGACCCCACCTCTCCTTTCAGCCCACTGTCCACTCTCTTCTCCAGCCCCCTCTCCGTCCATCGCATGTCTCTGTCTGACGGTATAGGAGATGGTGGTGAGTCATCCTGGCAGTCTTTTGATTCATGCCGCTCCAGGCTCTCATCTCTCCGGAGAAATTACCAGTCATTTTAATCGGACCCACGTCTCTAATTCATTACACAACCCCATCCTGACACATGCACATGCACACAAGCACACAGGCACACACACAGACACACACACACACACACACACACACACACACACACACACACACACACACACACACACACACACACACACAAACACACACTGAAAAACCTCTCAGTCAGATAGCTACCTTCACATAGTCACCTCCGTCTTTGGTGTCAAACGGCACTTAACATCCCTGTCAGTCACACATATTCAGAGGAGAGCTGAAGGAGAGAACGAGAGGGGAAATGGGGCGGGGGGGTATTTAGCCTGCAACCCATTTCTCATTGCTTTTCCACACCGTCTATTAGTTATCCACTTAGTCCTCTCCTTTATGCCATCTGTTCTTATCTGTCGGTTGTGTTCACTATTAAAAAGATGCACTTCTGTTGGCACCGAAAAGTCATCAAAAAATCAATAGCGGAATAAATTGTGGACAGGAGGTTGTGATTTTTGCTCTACATTCTCGATACTTCTACAACTACTACTTTTTACATGAAGAACATTTGGACTTTTAAAACACGTGTAATTTATAACATTAATGGCTGGATTCCATTGAGCAGTTCCAGTTTTATTGGCTTGCTATTGTGCACTTATTTAATTGTATCTTTGATGTATAAAGGCTAAGTACAAAGCTACATCTTCAATCTTCCCACTGTGACAAGTCTGCAGTGAATACAATAATTTAACATACAATTATTTTCTTTATCGATTAACCTGTTGATTCTTTTTGCAATAGATCATTAAGACAAACAAAGTAGTGAAATGCGCAGAAATGCTCAGTAAAACATAGCCCATCATGGTTTCCAAGACCCTAAAAGAACATCGTTAAATTACATTTCCGATCAGACTAAAAGACAAAAGGAGCAAGTCTTCACATTGTCTTCACATTTGAGAAAAAGGAAACATCAAATATTTAGCATATGTGCTTGATAAATGATTCATGCAATTGAATGATTATTACAATAGTTGGTCGCCATGTAACCCACCTGGGGTTCACCTGGAGTACTCAAATATATCAAGGGCCAGTATCTAATCCGGAGGAGGGATTGAAAGAGATACTATCAATGCAATAAGCAACTGGAGCCACAGGGTACTTTAAAGTATATTTAAACTTCTGCAGAAAACCAAAATATAATTCTCTTAATTAATTGGAACTGCATTTAGACTGGTGATATTTTGATTATTCAAGTCTAATCCGGCGGACATAGAAAATCTATAAATGATATGCACACAATATTTGTTTATTTATCTCAAGTCATATGTGATAAATGGTAAATGGGCTGTACTTGTATTGCACTTTTCTAGTCTTCCAACCACTCAAAGCGCTTTTAATACTACTTGTCATCATTCACCCATCCACACCCACACACTGATGGCAGGGGCTACCATGCAAGGTGCCACCTGCCCATCAGGACTAACTAACATTCACACACCGCACAGCTACGGGAGCAATTTGGGGTTAAGTGTCTTGTGGCAAGGACACACCGACATGTGCTAGCGGGGCCGGGGTTTGAACCGCTGATGCTCTGATTATATTATATATTATTATATAATTATTGCAATATTGAACAATGTCATCTCACATAAAAAAAAATTGCCTGACATTAAGCCCCACACGTTCAGATACCACAAGTACTATCTAGTACTGTGGGAAACACTGTGGTCATAATGAATATTACATCTAAATTCCTAATACTGCTGTAACGCAATAGCTTTTAATCATGATTTATGGTTATTAAAGCATTTCAGCCATGACTGTGACATGTGTGTTTCTATTTAAATCATTAACTGAATAACAGCACAATTAAACTATGTTGCACACCTCACATTCTTATATTCAAGGTTATAGTATAAGTGCACATATCGAGTAATCTTTAGCACTGACAACCACGCCGCACCTGTAAATAGCATAATACTACAATTTTTTTGTTATATCTGGTTATCAATGCAGAAAAATTATGCTGAAACACTCCCAATATCACAGCAGTAGATATAAAGTCAAGTTTTCAGATGACACATGTCGACAGATAACTATGGCTATCGTTAGCCACGTACTAACCCGACTCAGCTAAACTCACCAAGACGCCGCCAAATGCATTTAACTTCTGGCGCACAGGTCGTCGAATCCCCTCTTTCCCTTCTCAGAAGTGTTATCTGAAAACATACTAAGCACTCAAAAGGTATCCTCTAAAAAGTAGTTTTGTTGAACTAACTCTAGAAGCATTCATATGCTCATGTTGTTACTTTTTTTAGCAGTACTGTTGAAAGTCTACCTTAAGAGGGTGGAACTTATTTTCCTTGTCCAATTGGAAGTCTGCATCTGTTAGAATTCAATTAAAGTTACTATGTATTGCCCAAAATCACAAATTAAAACACTGGCAACACTAATAGCAATGCAACTAGCAATAACAATGATAATAGCAGTAGGTGTCGGGCAGGACCACGGTCCAGATATACAATCCATTCAAAATGGTGGATTCATATAGAAGGAAATAGAGAAAGGTGGGCGTCAGCAGGGCCATGTCAGGAGGCAGGGGAGTTAGTGATGTGCACTGATGGGACATGAATTCATACAAAATGAGATAAAGAATAGGAGAGGAGAGGAACTCAGTGTATCTTAGTAATCTAGGCCTATAGCAGCATATCTGGCTGGACCAGGGCAAACCTGAGCCAGCCCTAACTATAAGCGCTATCAAAGAGGAAAGTCTTAAGTCAACTCTTATTTAACTCCAGTAAGAACCATGTCGGATCAAAATATTGGAAATACAATTATCTTACAAAGCCCTATTGGGTTAGAAACACTTTTTCTGTTAATTGACTAATACTAATAGTTTCATATCAAAGAAGCCTAAAAATCACAACTTCGACGATAGACAGAAAATAAAAAATAACTCACATTACAGACATTTTGACTGGATTTTCACATTCAACTAAAATAAACTGTAGAACCACACTTACTATAACAAACTTTAAACTCTTAAAAATGTGATGGGTTTCCCTTCAGTTGTGACATGCAGATACTTCTACCTGAATATAGAGACATCTACGCTGCATGATGCTGGTATTGTGTAACAATTGTTCTCATGAATTAGTATAGTTGGTTCTTAATTTAGAGAGCAACTGCACACTTAACGCCATGTACTGTTTCAAATAAACATAATGAATAATAATATATCAAGGCCAATTTTGATATAGAGCCGACCATTGAACCTCTGCCTCACTCCCTGCCGCTTGAAGTGAGGCAGGGACTATGGCGGTGCTGGGTGTGATTTTTGTCACAAATTCATCAAAATCCCATGTCATATTGCTATTTTACAAGCTACAGCTTTCACATTTGTCAAAGCTTCATCTAGGCCCACTTTTTTGCATTCTTTCTAAATTAACCTGTTGGTGGACTTCGGCTCAGATCTGGTGGTGAAGTTATACTTTAAGGACATGGAGTCTTTCACCAACATGCAGATACAATTCAGAGCCTGTCTTTTATTGGTTGCCAGGTTTGCCTTTAATCTACCCGTTTCAATGGCCAGGCTGTATTCAAACTATACAATGCCAAGGTTTCCATATAAAGCGTTTGTCCACTGGTGAGGTAGCCCATCAATGGTTGTATTGTGTAGGTGCATTTTAAATGCAATCCAAAAAATGTAATTATAAAATAGCTCTAACTTTGTGATTCTGTTTAAGTCCGCAGAGAAGGCTTAGCAGGCCCTGATGGGCCGCCACTGCTGAAGTGATTTCTCGCTGTGTGCTCTTGCTTTGAAAAACTCATGTTGTTTCTATATTTTCAGGAACATTTGAATTGAAATCTGAAAGTTTGTGGCATAAAAAGCAAATGGTTCATTCAATTTTGTCAAAGCCAATCCAGAATTTCCTGTTGAATATGTGTAGTTGTTTGTTCATTTTCTTGATGCTTCTTCAGATTCGGGGCCTTTTCTGGAATATAACCACTTAGCATTTAGCAATGCACAGTATTTCTTTATGCACCCATCTGCTAAAACAAATAAATTACGTTACAATTAATGTTTTATAGACTATTATATGATATCATTTTGATTCCCTTAAAATGTGAAAGACACACACACACACACACACACACACACACACACACACACACACACACACACACACACACACACACACACAACCACTCGGAGCTGAGAAGCAGGGTTAAATCCAGGGTGAAAATACTCAACTCTGTGCTTGATACAATTCCCTAATTACAGGGTCTTGGTGAATAAAATGTAAACTTTATGAAAATGTAAATGTAAAAATGTTTTTATAAAATGTAATCTTTATGATGACCTGCAAGTGGCCACTTGCAGGTTATCATAATCCCTCCCACACATGAACACATCCGTTTGTGTATGCTATATAGTGCTTGTTTACTGGGGGCCAGAGGTAAGCAGCTGTGACAGCATAAAGGCCAGACGGGCAGTTTGCTGATGAGAAGTGAGTGAGGGGAAAGGTGAGAGGAGGGGGCCACCGTGTTGGAGCCGGCTGTAACAACAGAAGAGGCTTCTCCTGGCTCTAATTGGCTCTTTACTGGAGGAGAGGTTCATGGTGTGTCAGTCGTCCTTCCCCATCACCTCCTCTCGACTTCTCTCCCTTCCTTTTCCTCTTCCTCTCTTTGTCAGGATGAAGCTGTGATGGGTCACTGATCAGGATTAATGGCTATGTCTTTTTGATTCTTCTCTCATCCTGTTATGTATTTCCTATCCCTCTCATTCTTAATGTGGAAGAAAATTAACGATACTGTGGTTTATTGCAGAATTTACTATTTTAATCATTACAAGTGAGTACATAGACACCTATTGTGGCGGGGGGGGGGAGGGAATGAAACAAACACCTTTTGAATTCCCTCCTATCCCCCAAAAAACATTCCTCCTTCTGCATGTTAATCCCCCCCCAACCTCCCTTTTTAAAGATTCCTGAAAGCAAGCCTAGGTGTACAGTTGTCAGCAGGCTCTAGTGATTAAGTCTTTTCATTGGCTAATTAGCCCCTGCAGCAGTCACACACAGGCGAGGCAAACAAGGACCTACTCACCAAACGATCAAAGGCACAGCCTGTCAGGAGGCTCAAACACTCTCTGTACCTGTGGGACAGTCACACACGTCTCTCTCTCTCTCTCTCTCTCTCTCTCTCTCTCTCTCTCTCTCTCTCTCTCTCTCTCTCTCTCTCTCTCTCTCTCTCTCTCTCTCTCTCTCTCTCTCTCTCGATACACGCGTGTGGTTATGTATAATATAAATATATATAATTTACGTTCTTAAGTTTTCCCTGGCATCACCTGAGGGTTTGCTACATCCTGGTACAATAATTACCATCCCATAAGGTTATTCTACAATGGAAACGTTGTTCACTACTCCAGTAAATAGGACGAACCTTAGCTATACGACTTGGCAATGGATGATATTTCTAGTCCGCTCAACTCATAGAACCATATAGAGCCAGACAGCTCACGTTAGATTCAAAGTCAATAACATTGAGTACAGTTGACAAACACTAAATATAATTTGACAGTATGTTTAACAACAAGACTAAATAACTATCCAGACATGACATTGTCCCTAAATTACTAATATAAACTAATATGAGGCCAACTGTATTAGAGTAGTGAGTAGAATAACGAATGAGAGATGATCACGCATTGGGGTTTTGGCATGAAGAGAGCAAAAAAAAACACTGATTTCATCTTTGTGCCCATAGTGACTCGCCATACTTTAACATAGAGAAATGATTTAAAGTTTAAAACGTTGACAAAAGTCTAGAGTTTATTTGCCCAATTGAACACTTTTTGATAGCTAGCAGTTTTCATGTAATCATTGTTCAAATTTCATCCATTTCAGAGTTTACAATGGGTGTGTATGGTGCAGCGTCAGGATCTTGCGAAAAAAATATTTGCATTTTGACATACATTCCACAATTTTCACTCTTCATGCATAATTGTTTACATCAAACAGTATAGTATATAATGCTTGTGGTACACATGCGTTGTTGAATACAACAGACTTACACTTTTACCTCTGAGCCTGAAAGCGACATGAAGCCCAGCCAACTGCTCCATTGGACTCGATGTTAAATCAGAGCACAATTTTCTCTCATGAAGCAAACACACTTTCTTTCACACTTTTTTTTTATTGTTCTGCACATCTTTATTCAACTTTTTATATTTCTTCCGTACATATTTTGAAACATCTTCTTTTCCTTCATATTTTCACCTACAGAAGCCGTTCAGCTATTATAATATTCAGCTCCTTCAGGAGAGGGGTGCTATGACCTGATATATTTCTAACTTTTCAAATTTTTAAATAATTAAGCTTTTTATGACTTTATTTTTAATGGGATCCTATGGAGAAGATATTCAAATCCTCTTCAACTTTAAAAGCTTAAAGGTTCTGAATACTTTCAGCTACAGACACCATTTGAACTGTTAAATGTTGACAAACCCTTCAAATATTGCTGTATGATTCTACTTTTTAATATCTTTTTCAACTTTTTGAAATATAAAGATTATACAGACTTTTGATATCCTTTATCATTTTTGATCTGTCAATGGTTATGTTTTATGCTTTTTTCGGCCCATTTCTGACTTTAAAATGGGTGTGTATGGCGTAGCTCAGAGCACGTGACGTCATCGCTGGAGCATGGAGCAGCTCCAGGATCTTGTGAAAAAAATATTTGTATTTTACCATTCACTCCACAATTTTCACTCTTCAGGCATCACATAAAAATGTAGGAAATCTTGTGTTTTGTCGTAGACGTAGGTCGATGGAATCCCCAGATTCACATTTGCCTGAAGCCGCCCGACTGGAGAGTTTTTAACACAGGACAAATCTTGGTGGGGACTTCCTGTTTGGATGCGGAGGCGGCAGGTAATTGACCCAGACTGTGAATTTGCGGCGAATCGGAAGTCCTCGATCGAGCACTGTATAGGCTGTCTGTCATCACCTTTTATTAAATCTCTGTATTGAATTCGGCACTTTTTTCCTCGCAAGACCACCCGGGATTTGGAGTGAATTCTTTTACTACCCTATATATGAGGAAAAGGTAACACTCACCCCAGATTCAATCTGGCTTGCTCCAGTTTTGGGTCTTCTAACTGGGTGGTCCCAAACTGCCCCAGGCTAATAGCCTTTTCCTCTTCCCGCCAGGGGGAACTCTGAAAAAACTTCATTTGACAAGGCCTCATCTGACCATGGATCCTCCCTCGTGGATCCTGGAGGGTGAATGCAGCTCAGTGGTGAGCAGAGTTGTCCTTCAATCAGAGGATCGGCAGTTGGATCGCCGGCTCCGCTAGTCCATGTCAATGTATCTTTGGGCAAGATACTTAACCCCAAAATTGCTCCTGTAGCTGTGCCTACAGTGTATGCATGTGTGTGTGTGTGTGTGTGTGTGTGTGTGTGTGTGTGTGTGTGTGTGTGAGAATGGTAGATACTCCTGATGGGCAGGTGGAGCCTTAGCCCCTCCCATCAGTGCACGAATGGGTGAATGATGACAAGTAGTGTGAAAGCGCTTTGAGTGATCGGAAGACTAGAAAAACGCTATACAAGTACAGGTCCATTTACTATTTCCCTCACCAGGGTGTACGCTGGGGCCATGGCGCCCTCATCTGTCTACCCTTCTGATGAAAAGGTTGGGCTAAATGGTGCTCCACAGGCATGGACCAACTTAGCATTCCACTTGCTCCAAGGTTTCTTATTGGTACTGCTTCTCCAGGGGCCAGCAGTCCTGTGGGCCCACAACCGCCATAATATAGGGCATATAGAGCCCAATCAGCACTGGTACCGGGATATTTTTTTACCACCCCCACTATGACCTTAAAAGTGCCCCTTGTGGTCTGTACCTTAATGTGGGTGGTGGGATAACTCAGAGAATCCTCCTGGACACAGTTGTCAGTTCTGGCCTTAGGAGGGTGACAGCACTACCAGAGTCCAGTAGCGCTTCTGCAACTCGGGCCCCTATTCTGATGGGAAGCTTTTAGGCCCGTGCACACTCATGGGCCCAGCAAGTGGTATGGTACCACTTTCTGGCCTTCTGTTGTGAATCTTTTGCCGTCGCTGTAGGCATCTATACATAATTTACTGGACAATTCCAAGCTAAATGGCCGTCTTAGCCACAGGTGAAGCAGTTCCAACGGTCCTGATTCACAAGAGGTCAACACTGGGCTGCCCCACCTGAGGGATCTGGAAGTGGGATGGTGCCACCAGGTCACACTTTCTCAACCATGGCTTGTCTCCCCTTGGGTCATGGTGGCTGGGTCGTAAGTTCTCCAGCCCACTGCTCCACATTAGCTCTGCTATGACCTGGTGGTTTTCCAAGAGGTCCACTACTGTCTCTGGGCTGCTTTGAGAGGCGTGTTGTTTGGCATGCACTGGTAGAGCTCTAACGCAACGGCCCAATACAATTTTGTCAAGAGCTTGGGGTCCATCCCCAGTGGTTAACCAACTTCACACATCAGGGCTGCAAACTTGCGGTTGAACTGGGGCAGTAGAGTCATTGGTCCAGGAGTAGAGCCGTTGACCCCATGTCTGGAGGTTGTGGCCATAATGGTCCAAAATGGCTGCTTTCAATGCATCATAATTATTCACTTCTGAGAGGAGAAGGTCCCAACAGGCTTTTTGAGCTTCCCCTGTTTAAAAGGGCTGGGCCACCACACTCTCCCTCTGCTGTTCTCTCAAATACCTCTAGGTAAGCCTTGAGTTACCAAACAGACTGGTGAAGATGACCACCTGTCTGTTTGGTCAGCACTTTACTGGGTTCGGTAGGCCTCACTGGTTTTATCAAATGCTGGCCCAGAGTAGTCATTGCATCTTTTAAGGCTCTAAGGCTCTTGGGCCTGCTGGCTGTGGGTTTTGATGAGCTGAACGAGTGTGTTCTCCATAGCACTGTGTGTCTCTCTCTGAGTACCTATATTATAGTGAATCTTTAGCGATGGATCACGAGCAGTGAGTACGAAACAAAAAGTGTCCTTTAATAAATAGGTTAGGATAAAGAGGATGGGGTCAAACTTAACTAAAGATTTCTCTCGTTCGAGGTCTCTGACCTTCAGCCTACTCCTTATGCAAGGCAGTTCCTCTGTCCTGTGTGCCTAGAGCAGAGGAGAGAGAGATGAGTCTGCTTGATTACCTCAGGTTTGATGCAGCTTGTTTTTAGTAGTTCGGGATATCCTCCTGGTCTTCTGTCCAGTCTGTTTCCCTAGCATGTCTGACCCTGCTGCTTCCCGGCTCGGTGAACATATGCTTGCTCTAATCACCTGATATGCTGCAGGTGTGACCAATGCCATGTGCCTAGTGGCTACAGCACCTGAACTGGAAGACGCTTGGGGATCTGTCCCCTTTACTTGATCTGCTCGGCTTTTCCCCCTGGTTTGGCACAGTAGACAGCCAGACAGTGTGGTCAAACTATCTGGTTTGTCAGTTTTTAAGGTTTAACCAGTGGCGGCCGGCCAATAGAGGGCCACGGGGCCTGGCCCCACCCACCTTGAGCCACAATTATAATTTTATTCATTATAAAAATTATAATAATATTAATAAATTATACAAATCGTCAATATTTGTGTTTTAGAGCCATGGAATATACCCAGTAATATTTGTAAAATAGGATATCTGCACAAAATATATGTTTTTCCTGCTTGTCCTCTCCGCTCATGCACCTCTCAGCTGCCCCGTGGTGGGGCTAGGTCCATTTTGCCCAAGAAAGACGGGTCTAATAAGCAGTTTAGCCAATCACTGATTAAAGATATAAATGAGTGACATAGAATTTATCCAATCTAAAAAAGACTCACAGAGGCGCCATTCTCAGTTGGCCCCACGGTGCACATTCACGTCTCTCGCTCAGGGCTAGTCTCTCATTGCCATCTCGCGTGTTCTCGTGTGTGCATCTCTCACAGCGCCATTTTAACGACATGACAATGGAAAATCCAAGCACGAACGCCCCACACCTCCTCCAAGACCCGTTTGAGAGAAGAACTTTGGCTGAGAAACTACAGGTGAAACAACTGGGCCCAGATCAACTTCCTGAACTCAGCATAAAACAACAGACTGGCGTGAAGGGGAAGCCGCACATGCAAAGCTTCTGTACAGACTGGTACACGAGGAAGGCTTGGCTAGCTGGATGCAGTCATGCTAATGCTGTATTTTGCTTTACATGCGTGCTTTTTAAGTCGACGGGGTCAGATTCAGCATGGACCAATACGGGAGTAAGAGACATGAAACACTTGTCGGTAAAAATAAGAAAACACCAGGACGCACATGGATAATTCCGTCAAGCTACCCATATTAGGCAAAGTTAACATTGCTACGCAGCTCGACGACGGACACAGGATTTCGGTAAAGGCACATTTTATCCTAAATAATTGATTGTGTGAAGTTTTGTGGGGTTTTTGATTTAGCCTTGCGTGGGCATGACCAGACTGAATCCTCGGACAACCCTGGCATTTTCAAGGGACTGGTGGATTTTGTTGCGTCCCTCGACGGTGTGCTGGAGGAGCACCTTAAGACAGCCAGCGTTTTTAAAGGCACATCGAAGACGATACAAAACCAGCTGCTGGGCTGCATGCTGGCGGTTATAAGGGATTACATTCTGGCGAAAGTAAAGAACTCTGATTTTATCGCCATTCAAGCGGACGAGACGACGGACATTTCCACCCACTGCCAGCTGGTGCTCGTGCTACGCTACATCGATGCTAACGGTAACGTAAAAGACTAGAGTACATCACCATCCAGAACGCGACCGCTGACAGCCTTGACCTTGGAGGATTCTCTGCCTTCTTCTCCAGGGCACCCAAACGAACCACCGTGCTTGATCAAGTGGTGGCGCATAAGCTTCCTAGAGCCTCCACAACACGGTGGAATTTCCAGATTCGCGCTGTAAACACTGTGTACGAGCACAAGGATGACCTCCTGAAGTGTTTCCAGACCATCAGAGACTCTGGGAACTTTGATCCACCAACTGTCAGAGAGGCCGGGGGCTTTGTGAGGATGCTTAAAGATGAGAAGTTGTTGTGTACCAGCTGATCGTCTGATACATTTTGATGATGTAGTTATAATTTGTAATCATCTAAATGTATTTGTACGATTTTACATACATTGTATTTTTGAAATACTTGACTTGGACATATGTGTTCAATCAGAATCACTTTCATCAAAATAGCTTTATTGCAAATGTAAGTTGATTTTTCTTTTACAGGTATGTGATACCATCCTGATGCTAGCCAAGGAGTGGTTCTCATTCACCCAGCACCTCGTCATGAGAACAGTGAGTTCAAAGCTTGCAGTGGTGCAGTGCCTTTGTACCAGTTTTTCATGGAGAACAACCTTCAGAGCACTTTCACAGAGACGGGCAGTCTTCTCAGGATCCTCATCACCACACCCATGACAACAGCTGAATCCGAGAGGTGTTTCTCTACTTTGAAGAGGATCAAGACCTTCCTCAGAAACACCACGGCACAGGATCGCCTTAATGCTCTGGCTATGCTCTCCATGGAGAAGAAACTTGTCAGGAACATGCCTGACTTCAATAAGAAGGTCACTGAAAGGTTCCTTTACAAATACTCTGTCTCAAAAAAGCATGCAGGTTTCCTCACCACACTGATTGGGTGTTTCCCCAACAAACAAGGTTCATAGGGGCATCTTAACATATACACTTGTTCTATTAGACTATGTATATGTTAATATACTGAATTGTATGAATAAGATGACCTTATTATGTCAGTGTTGGAATAAATGTTAAATATTTAACTGCAAAGTAGTGATGCGTGTTTGATACCTTTTTTTGCATTGAATCATATACTAGGATGTTTGCTGAAATTAATTGGATGGCCCTACCCAAAAAAAAATCCACCAGCCGCCATTGGGTTTAGCTACTGTAGTGCCGTCATCGGACTTGAAATTGGTATTGAAGTCTTTGTTTCTGCCCCCATTTGAACCGTTAGGTCAAACAGAATTGAGACGGTTGTCTGCGAAGACAGCATTTTTGCTGTCTGTCACATCAGCAAAGAAAATAGGTGCGCCCTATCAGTGAGCATTGCGTTGGTACCCGGATGGTTCAGGGGTTACTCTCCTACCAAATCCATCCTTCCCGCTAAAGAGAGTGACATGTACACCAAGCCATCAACTTGGCTGCATTTAGTCCACCGGCTTCATCTGAGGGAGCAGAGGAGCTGTCAGAGCTACTCTGCCCGGAGCGGGCACTCAAGACGTATGTGGAGGCCACTGCCAATTTACGTAAGTGTGGGGCCCACATTAAGAATGGACATGACAATAAGAACTGGATATGGACTTTTTACTTTTAGTGAGATATTTGAGTGAAGAATAGAGGCCTAATGACATACGAACATATACTATTCATAATTTATCTGTGTAGTGAACATTGTCTGTGCCCAGATGGCAATTGGTATTTTGCCTCTCAATGTTGAAACAGGAAGGTTTGTACATTTTTCTTTTTACAATACCTCACACCTTTTAGTTTGGTAAGATATTTAAATTGTCTTAAATGCAATTATTCACAAAGACTGAGTTGGCTGTTTACATATAAAACAAAAATATTACATCTTCTTGCTTAGACTTAGATGAGATTGATGCCACTTTTGTATTAATTTTTTCATGTCACTTTTGCAGAACAGCAAAACTTCCTATTTCCAAAAAATTGCCTTAGCCAGTTGGAAAACACTAAGCCTTTTTCAGTGTAAACTATAGGTTTGTAGTTTTTCGTTTACTTCTATTCGGTGTACAACTTGTTTGAAGTTTAGCACAAAAACCTGAAAGTGTACTGAAGAACATACAGCATTTTAATAATGTTATTCTTTGGGTTTTTTGTTTCTGGAAGGTGTCTTATTATATTTTTGTCTGACATACAGCCCCATGTGTGATGACACAAAAATAAAAGATAAGTCAATGATGTTTCACAGATACCATAATTCTGCCTCTCCTCAAAAATGACTCACAGAAAGAAAAATAAATCTATAAATATATATTTTTTCCTATTGTGTATGTAGTTAACAGTAAAGAAATTGACTATTAGATCACAACCCCCTCTTTAAAGGTAGTCATTACATAATGGTGAGTTGATGAGCAGTTGACGTGTCTCAGTAGGCCACCATGGCATTAGCTTCTTAAGTGCATTCTGCTTTTGAAATAATTTAGTGCCGTTAACCCACTTTGTATAAGACTGCATAAGATGCTGGTCAATTGCCTCAACGACATTTGTGACAAAGTAATGGTTTAAAATGTTTGATTTTGAATGCTGTTGAGTGTTGATGGACACCACAAAGGAAAGAGCACACTACGCATAGCAACCTCTGTGCTAGTAGCTGGCCAACAGCACTAAAGAACAGTAATGGTTCTAATTCCAATAAAGAGAAAATCCAAGGTCACACTGGGAACTTCCTCCCCATCAGAAGACTACAGAGACTGGCTGGGAGAGTGCATAATATCCTCACAGCTATTTTTACCCTCAAATTAAAATCTATGACATGTTGAAATGACTGCAGTGTGCAAGAGGGGTATTCAAAGCAGACACTAATGACGCTTATTAATGGCGTGAATGAAGTCTTGACAGGTCGTGTGTCATTCTGCAGGCAATGCTCCACTGGCATAATGGCTAATGTAAGTGGGGATAATTATATATATTATACCCTGTCTTATGGTATTTTGGCAGGAGTATGAGGAGCCAGGCAGTTAGAGAGGAGAGTGAAAGCGCTTGCTCTTTTGGTGACAGAGATGTGCATGTGTGTGCGCACATGTATGTATACTGTATATGTTCACCATTTCCAGCAGTGGCCCAGGGGATGAATAATAGTAAGACAACAGCACCAAACAGTGGTCAAACAAGACATCTGCATAAAGAGGCGTGCATCAGATAAGCAAAATTCACAACATTTGTGTCCTGTGTTTTGTTCCAGGCAACAATGTGATGCTCAGAGACACTGAACACTGTGTGTTTGAGGGTACTGAATTAATTAAACAATAAATAAATAAATAAAACAGTGATGGCTTTCTTTGACAGAATAAATGTGCGCATTGGAAACGTGATTAGGTATGCACATGTGTGTGATGTATTGTGGTTTTCTTGCTTTGTCAGAGGCAGAGAGACAAGCAATGACCATTAAATCCATGTTAGAGGCCCTGAGCTGTCAGAAAGAGCCTCATAGATCAGAAGAGAGAATTAGGAAATGAGAAAATAAAGGAAACCATTGGTTAGAACAGAAACATTAGTAAAAAAATAAATAAAATAGAAAATAAATTCAAGAGGTATTATTATCATCACCATAATTGTATGATAACCTATTTTCATAAAGAATAGGGAGATATTTGTATTAAAAAATGATTTAATTAAAAGGCCTTTAAAAACAAACAGGCTACTTAAACTTCAACTCTTTTTTTAACTAAGATTGTTAAACAAACACTGATAAGGAGAAAATTTGAAACAAGAAGGAAAAGGACAATATTGTGTGACTAAATTAAAATCATGAAATACAAATCTGCTCTAAATAAAAAGACAATAAACATGATTTCTTGCAACACTTTGCAATCCTTTTCTTCAGCTTCTTCGTCATATGATGATTATGATGATCATTATTGTTTTCAAAGTATATTTTAGCACTAAATGTAACTATAATAGAGCAAGACTATTTCATTGTATTTTTTGCTGCAGTTCAATTGAGTCCAGTACAACTTTCTTCATCCCTATAGGGGCAAATGTATACAGCAGCTTGCCAACCAGGTCGACACATACCGTTCAGCGGATGTGTGTGGAGAGCCAGGGATGGCTGCGAGGGGCCGGTGGGAGGCGGTGGTGGTGGGAGGGGGAAGGTTGCTGGCTGAGTGGATCTTGGTGGATCTCTCCTCTCTGTGATGTTGGCGGGAGAGAGTTGGCTAATTGGAGGCCCGGCGGTAAAAGCTGTTCATTAATGCCTCTGCCTCTCGGTCCCCCTGCTCAAACACCTTGCCTCATTTATCTCTGTATTTACCCACTCCCCCCAATTTCAACACAGGACCTCAGAACACACCAAAGGTTCAACATGGAACAAGAGGAAAAGGAAGGAAGAAAGAGAGAAAGAAAGGTGGGGAGGAGGAGAGAAAAACAGGAAGAGAGGGAGAGAAATGGTAACTTATGCTCAGTGGGAATTAACAAAGCACTTAGTAATTAAATCTAAATTGACATTCTGGTAATTAGCCTCTTGATTAGGTGCAATAACACAATTAGCCAACCAGTCTTTGCTAATTGTTAATTAGTATAAGCAAAGTTATTGTGTGTGTGGCAGAGGGAGGCATGTAAAAGAACAAATGTTAATCTGTCTCTCTTTCAACAGCCGCGTCCCCTTTCTTTTTTCTTGCTGCCTTTCTATTGAGCTAGCAGGCAGGTTCATTGCCTTTCTCTTCACTGAAGCTGCATTCAGAAGCAGCAGTCAGTAATTAGCTAAAAGTCTTATCGAGGATATCATCAGAGAGCAGGCTGAGCCGTGCTGGCACATCTCCATGTCTTTCTACCTTCGCCGAAACATCCCTCTTCACCGCCTGCATTCGGTGAGGTGTCATACAGGGGGTATTTGTTCTGAATAAAGATGTGATGTGGATTAAATACAATCATAAAAGGGGAAAAGAAGCCACGGTGCTGGAGATGAATCTTAAGGAGATGTAATTCATCTAAAAGGTTTTAGTTTATGAGGCAGAGGATCAGAACACCTCATTAAAGCCAGGGAGAGAAGAGAGGACACAGGAAAATAGATGAAGAGACAATAAAGATGTTCCAGGAAGTAAAATTTACATTGGCAACAAGTGAAACATGCGTTGTTTTTTTTTAAAGATGGACTTAGTACAATTAATTATTTTTTTGCAAACCCAAAGGCAAATCAGCCAGTTCTTAAAAGATAGACAGGAACTGGGAAATATCTTCCTTTCGATAAGTTCATCTTTTCACTCATTCATCAGTAAACACTTCAAAACTAAATATGGCTGAAAGTTAATCTTCTGTAACTTGGCCAAATGTTCGATACGCTGGTCAAGAGTGGAAGATACACACCGTTATCAGCAGCTTTGTAATCATTCACATACACAAATACACACATCAGAACACACAAACCCACTTGTACACTGTTAACCCTGCACGTGTGTGTGTGTGTGTGTGTGTGTGTGTGTGTGTGTGTGTGTGTGTGTGTGTGTGTGTGTGTGTGTGTGTGTGTGTGTGTGTGTGTGTACATGTGGATAGGAGCATTTAACCAGCTTCAGATTAGCTGGCCTCCCACACAAATATTTGGCAGCAGGATGAGCCGTCTCAGGACGCACCGGAACATGAAATTAAGCAGGAGAGGTGGAGATGCCAGCCAGCACTAAAGCAGCCCTGCTGAGATGAGAGGTGTACTGGGAGAAAGAGGTGGATGGGCAGCTGCTTAGAACCACTCACAAATATGATGTAGAGCAAGAGAGATAAAAAATAAAAAAAGAGAACAAGAAAATTGTCTCTGCTTGCAGTAAATTTGTACATTTATACTCAATTTCCTGTAATGAAATTTGGAGATGAAAAATGCAAAAAGCGCATGAGTGTGTGTGCGTAGGTGTTATGGGGTCTGCCTTGTACCGAGGCTCCTGCTGTGCCCCACCCACTGAGGCTCTAATTGGATCCTTATTACAAGGCCAGCCTCCATTCTATGGATGATGGATTCATACCACGCAGAATTCCATTAATCATTCCTTATTCACAGTCCACTCTGAGGAGAGGGCAAATTCATTTCTTGTCCCGCCGAGCAGCCACCATAATGAATATTCATGAAAGGAAATTTGGGGTCAGGCCTAATAAGGGAGGTAATTTGTAATTTGCGCTGTTCCCGCTCGGGTCTTGTTCGGCAGGTTAACCTATAGAACAGGCAGGCACATGCGGAACAGACAACGGCACAGACACTCTGCAACCCACACTTAAACATACTGTATTTTTACTCCGAACCTGCTGGGCGCCAGCAGGAGTCATGTACATACTCAGTCTCAGTTTTGGAGTATTAACCGAATATTATTGCAATATTATGAGGAATTTATGATGAATGTCACCCCAAAAGAGTGTGCCAATATGTGCCTCTTGTCGCTTTAAACAATAGATGTATTTGTTCTTTCAAAACCTCAGACACATGCTGAAAATGAGTTGTATTTATATTTCTAAAAGATATATTCAGGATCGAGGCCACACTAACTAAGTGGAAGAAATTCCATACAACAAAAAATGTGTACTACTCCTGGAGCCCTGGAATAAAACAAAGAATGAAAAATGGCCTTAATTTTTGCAAAATGGCGGATCGTCTCTGCCTGACCAAATAAGCCCTGTAGACTGTTGAACACTTTGTGAAAAATTCCTTTTAAATAAAACAGCTGCTTCAAGAGAAGAATAACAAGCACCTTCGCTCTGCCTTCACATCACAGCACTTCACCCCCAAAAGCATTTTACTACTCCTGAAATTATGCCCACCTGGCATCACTTAAAGTCACTTAATTAATAATGTATCAATACATTTGAAGTGATTAAAATTCATGACCAGAAAGTGTTTTTTAAAATAGTGCCCTTCTACCCTCAGGGTGTCCAATCAGTGCATTGCGTTCGTTAGATCAGGAAGGAATAATTAATTGTACCTGAATGTTTAGTAGGGCCAGGCAGTGGGGGCAGGATGCCTACAGCCCTGTGTGTGTGTGTGTGTGTGTGTGTGTGTGTGTGTGTGTGTGTGTGTGTTTTTAAGGAGGGGGGGGGGGGGGGGTTATAAGCACTCGTTGGCACCACAATACCTTTGTGTGGAGTCAGATCCAGTATGCAGACAGATAGACACATTCTATTCCGTGTGTATTTATATTTACACCACAAACACACACCTCCGGTAGCGTCCCACCATTTTCTCTGCCACCCTGTCATCACCTTCTTGTCATCTCTGCCCTTCCTCTTTGTCTCCATCATCAACCTCTGTTCAAAAGGGGAACAGCCATTAAGTAACCATGATTGAGACGTAATGTCAAAGACCTGTCACTTACACACACATGCACGTGCATGATTGACAGCTTAGAGGCTCCTCGCTGGGTCAGCATAGGGGTTAGCACATGGAGACGTACCATACATGCATACATGTACAAGTAACTAAGTCAATTTACTCTAGTATTATGAACAATTTTGAAATACTGATTCTATATTAAGGATTTTTAAGTAAAAGAACATGTTTTCTCAATCCAGAATATGATCAGTGTAAAAATATCAGCCACTTAATTTGTACATCACTTTGCATAAAGCTGTAATTCCCATGTAAAGTTCAGAGAGAGACATATTTATAGA
The DNA here is from genome assembly GCF_910589615.1 of Taurulus bubalis. Taxonomy (NCBI): domain Eukaryota; kingdom Metazoa; phylum Chordata; class Actinopteri; order Perciformes; family Cottidae; genus Taurulus; species Taurulus bubalis. The sequence goes on along the minus strand of NC_136593.1, from coordinate 26,092,118 downwards.
TAGATGTTTTACTAAAGTAAAATGATTAATGCAAATATTTAAAATGATTCTTTTGCAGGTAAAAGTTTTGCATTAAAAATAAAATAAAAGTACACAAGTATTATATAAATATGAAAAGTAAAAGTATTTATAATACAAAGTGGCTCCTTTGAGAGTGTTTTTGTAATCATAAATGAATATCACTGGAATATAACAATATTTATTGAACTTTATGTTTACAGTTTTCTATATGTTGGGTAATGCGCGCACACGCACACACACACACAATCATATCATGCATTTTACGTATACAGTTTTTACCTGCAAAGTAACTATACTTGTGAAATAAATGTAGTGGAGTAATTTTTCTCTTTAGGTTGTGGTGTGGTGGAAGTCAAGTAAAGTTAAAGTATTTGAAAATTATTTCTCAAGTAGTACTTCAGTAAATTGAGCATACAGGAGTAGGAATCATTAAAAATGGGCTAATAATCAACAATAACAAAATTAATAATATCCAGTATGTATTTAAATCAAAGCATCACCTGGATGGCAACATTAAAATGCTGCTTACACATTATTGCATCAATAATGTAATATTTGGATAGGATATTTTAATGCAGATTTTTCCTTGTTTTCTTTAAGTTTTCTTTAAATGCAGTCTTTTTAAAATTGTAGTGTTCCTATTTTCCATTTGTAGATGCAGATGCAAAGATGCAGACCAGGTACAGGGGAGTACTAACCTTTTTTTTTAAAACTTTGAAACTTGATCACTGCTGAGCTGAACACTAAGGGACCAGAGGAGGGCAGAAGGGTGACAGAAGTGGCTCTGCAAAGAAAGACAAGTGCCATTGAAGGTCTAAATAAGGAACATGGTGTGTCTTGCCATAAAGGTGAGCAGACTGGTCTGTGTTTCTCCGTCCTCTCATGTATAATACATCTTTCTCTGTTTCACCCCAAGGTTCAGAAGCCCAGGGCCCCAGAGACCAACACAGTCTTTTAAAGATATGTGCTCACTTAATCACTGAAGAAAAGGGCCCCTAGAGCTAGCCTAATATTATAATTAATTAATTCAACCAAAGAGGGGTATTAAATTTCCTCCCTCTTAGTATATCAGCTGAATACATTGACCTTTGTAGAAATCGCCCTCTAATTCGAATCAGGTTTTCGAGCCGCTTATAGACTAAACTTGTTTCTTTTTCTCTTCTCTCGTCTTTTGGTTCTCTTTGTCCGTACGAGTTTGTGCAAAAGAGTCAGAAAGCTTCACATGCGAGGGTGAAGCTTGGGTACGAGGGTGCAAGTTTGTTCCTCCATTTTGTGTCCTGTGAGTCATGCTTTGCTGTGTGTCTTTCCAAGATCCTGCATGCGAGTGTGTTTCTCAGCACATGTAGGTGCGTGTGCACAAAAGTGCGTGTGAGTGATCCCTAGTTTTATCTCCCTGCTGTAACACAGAAAAGAACAGAAACTTTTCTTATTACCAGAGAGAGTGGTAGAATAGCAGGCAGCTAAGTCTCTGTCTATCTCTGTCTCTTTCTCAGCGGTGTAGCTGACTCCCCAGTGTACTCTGGGTCTTCAGTAACTCTGACTGAAGTTCAGAGGGGTTAGGTAGTATACTCAGGAGGAAGAGGGGAGACAAGAGGGGGAGGGGAGCGGAGGGGGGTTAAGCAGGATTGTAACGGTGGCAGTTTTAAAACAGAACTTTAAATCTCCACCTACGAGAGAGAGGGAGGACAATGGCGTCATGTGGCGTGCCGTTATCTTCAGGTCTCTGAAAGGCAGGAGAGGAGAGGATGAAAATAAAAAGAAGCTTGAAGAAGGGCATAAATGTGATAACAGCTGTGGGCTGTATAATCTATGCTGCTTTTCAGGGAGGTATGAAAAAAAGAAAACATCACATCTTTGCGACCTTCAGATTTTAAGTTCAGTGAAACAGCTTCTCACTCACAACACCAAACGAAATGGAAGAGGATTTGCAAGATGGATGGATGAATGGATGAGTGGATGGCTGCGTGGATGGATTGGCTGATAGAGAAACAAACACAGCAAAAGAACAAATAGCTGTCAGGAGCTTAGGTTTGAATGAATCCTGTGCGCCAGACCATTAGTTAGTCAGTAATCTTCATGGTTTTTTGGTTGTCAAGGACGATGATATTGTCCATCATTTGAGGTCCCGATCAAGATAAATTCGTAGTCAAAAAAAAAAACTGCAATGAAGACATGATGCGGGATTCATCACTCTCATAGCCACTCCATCAGCTGCCGGAGGAAAGGATAGAGTAGTTAACCTTCAAAATGTGACAAATTCTATGTCAGACACATTATTTATCTTAATACTGATAAGCTTAATTTAACACCCCTCCCACCAACTCACAAAACTAAGAGATGTTAAGGTATTTGTGTTCCATCTTTGATCATTCAAACAGCTGAACAACAGTTTGCCCATTAGGTTTCCGGGCAGCGTGCCGGTGGAATTTAGAGAAGACACCATGTCTTAATTTTACAGAGGTTGCACCAGATGCTCTTTCTGTCAGTGAATGACATTCACTGCAATTCCAAACAACATATTCATTTTCAGTGTTAGGAAATGTCAGTCAGGCCTTGTCGGTTTTCTGTATAACTGTGTTGTGGACCACTAACTCCCCCTACTGGCCATCTAGGAGGAAATAAACTCTTTTACAGCATCCAAGAAGAAATTACTGTAAGAATCCAGGATAATGGACTTGATTTTGGTACAAAATTAGATTTCATCAATAAAGAAGTGATGATGACATTACTTATAATTTAGTTTTCATGATGTGGAGGTAAAATCTCAATTCTAGCTTTTTTTATTTTTAAAAAGTAAAAAAAAAGAAGTCATTTTAGATTTTAAAGTTGACTTGTTGCAGTATGTGACTCAGCTCACCACCACACACTTCTCTCAGCAACTATCTTACTCTGTGCAGGCGATCTAGTAAATCTCCATACAAGTCACTCCTCATCTCTCTTCTGCTTCTTCATCTGCTGCAGAGGAAAGTTAAAAGATAAAAGTTGGACTGAATGACAAAGACTCATACCAGAGCCCACCACCACCACCCAGTTCTCACCTCTCCTGCAACTCATCGCTTTACCTCCCCACACATGAAAAGACTGATCCTTCCACGCGACAGTTAATGGCGGGGACATTATTCATCTCTCCAGCCAATTTGAGATACTTTTCTTTGAGGAATAGAGGCACGAGGGGTTGAAGGGAGTCAGTGAGGAGTATTAAATATGCAGAGGAAGATGGACAAAGGTGCGGTAGAATAAAGAGGGGCAGGAGAGGTGGGAATGAAGAAGGACACACGGTGGGTTAAGACCGAGTTAGTGAGAGACTGTGAGGGAAAGAAAAAGGATACTTTTACAATGGCTCACTGCCTTTATTCAACCCTTTAACGCTCTCAACTGAAATCCAATAAAGATAAAAAATCTAAATATGTCTAAAGTGGAAGGCCATCAACACAGACTGTGTACAACTAAATAACTTTGAAACTCTTAATTCCTCCAATCTGTTTCCAGAGGTGCCCCCAACACTTTAGAAAAAGCTTCAATCTGCAGTGCTGATGAATTATGGAGCTAAAATCAATGTTGTGTCATGGTGCCATCTTCATTAGAGCCTTTTTGATAGTGGGCCATCAGGTCCTACATGAGTATGCATGACTACAAAAGCTATAAAAAGCATCTCCAATCTCCATCCGTGTGGTAAAAGACAGTATTTTTGGTGTGACTTCCAGTCTGCCTGTCAGGGAGAATGTACGGTGTGTGGCCTGAGCAGAAGAGATCATAAAGCAGACTGTGATTGATGGTATCTTAATGGAGGAGGACGGATCAATAAGTAATATCAGCAGATTTTAATTCAGGCAACACACATAAACCTTTACCAACTTCACAATGTCACTCAGTGTTCATAAAAGTTTTCTCCACATCCCCTCAGACAAAAAGAGATAAATCCATCAAAAAGTCGTCTTAGTTTTATAGTCATCCCTCCCTCCTATCTTCTTTCCCTCCTCACATCCCCCCCTCATCTCCATTTTGATGTCTGTCTATTAGCAGAGGGTGAGGCCTTTCCTGCTCTCACATCCAGGGGCTAAATTAGCTCAATCAGCCCCCTTTCACCTCTCTTCCCTGGGCTTCAAGCTGAGTGACACACTGCTCCCCTGGGAAGGAGGTCTCTCTCTCACACACACACACTCACACTCACACACGACTATGGAGGGAAGTGCTGTGGGGGCAGGTAGAGGGAGACGATGGGGTGAGGAGGAGGAAAGATGAAAAGGAGGATTGGTTGGAGGAGAGAATGAAGTGTAATTTCTCCTCGCTCTGCTAGAGGATCCATCCTCAGCTCTGAATGGAGCTTCTTGTTGAACACAGAAGAGAGAAACCTCAGTGATTATTTTACTTCTCCCTCTTCCTCACCTCTCTGTAGGGCACAGTGGAGCTCAAGGTCCTGTGCCAAAAAAAAGAGGCCCAACCTTCAGAAAAAGAGGTGATGAGTGTTTCTCAGTGTGTGTCCCCTCACTCCACAACCAGCACACTACGCCAGGGCCGAACGCTGCATTACCGTGCCAACATTTTTTAAATCGAACCATCATGTTTGATTTGTCTCAACCCTTCCCCTCTCTCCCTCTCACTAAACAGCCACCCAAGTATCTGTGGAAGTGCAAGGCAGGCACTTCTGCTGCAATAATAGCAGTGTGTGTATGTGTGTTTGGGGGGTTGGGGGGGGAAGGTGGCGATCGGAGTGAGCCATAAGATCTACTCTTTGCAGCTCTACAGGGATTTATTAGACTGGGGAGTACATTAGCATCATAAAGACCCAGGAGAATGGGTCTGTGGATGGGCTGCAGACACCACCACTACACTTAAACATGCTCTGCAGCATCAGTCAGTATATGTGTGTGTGTGTGTATGGGGAATAAGATTACCCCGATTTAACTTGAGAAAAGCTGTTAAATGGTTTTATGGATCATCCTGAAGCAGCCCTGGACTCACATCAGGAGATGTATCAAAGAGCATCAAAAGAGAAAACATGTTTAAAAAAAAAAATTAAAAAAGGTAGGTACAATGTTAAAGGCACCACCTGCGAGAAAATAGGGTGATTTTACCAAATTGACACTAATAAATGTAATTTGTAAAACACTTTACATTTCTCTTTGTTAAAAGTCTGTATGGGAATGCTGTCCTGCTATGCTGGGGTTCCATGAAATGGCACCACAACAACAAAAATAAATCAAAGCAATCAAAATGTTTTGCTGCACTGTGGATTACTTAATTTGGCTAGTTATGTGTGAACAAACTCAAATTGAGATTGGATTTTTAGTATTTAAAAGAGCAGCAGCTCAGTCGTTTCTGTTACTGCTGTGGTGGCGAACAGTTTAATGAGACACAGTGAGCGTCCTCTACTATGGATCTCTGGTGCTCTCTTGTGGACATATAATGTAACAACATGAATTAATCTGCCTACTATTCACTTACTTTTACTATCTTACATTTGACTCATGGACAGGACATAGATATTTGACAATATCTAATCTTCAATTACACTTCCAACATTTTAACTGTGTGTTACTAAATCTATCTCTCAGAATAGCTATGATTCCCAATGAGATACTTTTTTTTGTTTAGTTTTATTTCTAACTGCTGAAGGGGCATTACAATGTATTTAGATGCATGTATATTTATTTACTTTAGGAGTGTATTGCAATTACTTACCTCAACAAGTTGTAAACCTAAATTCAAATGAGACCGACATGTCTTGTGCTTTTTGGCATCCAAACTAATTCTGTTATCAAAAGATCATGCTTGAACTTACACATGTTACATTTGAGTTGAGCATAGAGAAACTTCCCCTACAGGAGATGAATGTGAAAACGACCTTCTAGTGTCAAACTAAACTATGCACATACATCATTCTGCACAGTGAAGCTCAGACAACAAGCGAATCACATTTTTGAGTGGAAGGAGACTTTAACCTCACACACGCACACGCGCATCAATAAGAAACACTAAAAGTCAGTGAATGGATTCTGGTAAAACATTTTATATTCTCAGTCAAATCAGAACCACTTTTCCCTGTGTAGTTTGCTCTGCAGAGCGCCCTCTAGTGGAAGAGTAGAGGAGGCCTGAGCAGCTCTTTGGAGTGTTGGCTGGATGAAAGTACAACAAAAGTCAAACTGTGGCTGATGGGGAAAAGGCACAACTCCGGCAGAAAGAAAGTGACCGATGCAGAGTCATGGCAACCATAACTCCTTGGCTTAGAGTTTTTTTTAAGTCAGTCATCTTCTAGTTTCCATGAAAACCAAAGTCAGGAAGGACGGGCGCATGGTAACCTGCTTCAGTCGGACCAGAACCACTGGTAAAGCTTACATTCATAAAATGAGCAATTTGAATTTAATCAAATCAAATAATCAACTTTCTGTCTGGCTCCAAAATTCAAAAGTTAAAATAGAGAGAAAAATAAAAGCCCAATCATATAAAATGGCATCGTAAATGTACATAATCTCCACATCTCTTTAAAGTCAGTTCTGGAAGTTTATAAACAGCTCCCCAATCCTTCCTCAATAAAACATTGGTGGCTTGTGTGCCTTTACAGTGTGCTTATTGAAAATGGCTCTGAGAAGAAAGGGTAGTTTTGAAATAAATTGTAAAATAACTAAAACAACAAATACAAATACAATACATTTAAGTGGCTTAGTGGCATATAACATCTGAAATAAATTGTATTCCATAATTCTTCCATGTACAAAGTCAAAATAATAATATAGTTTCCAGTGCTTTGAGAGATAAAATAAACAAACTAAAATAAAGAAAACAAACACTTCTTTTAATCAAGAAAAGAAAAAAAGAAAATCAATGTTTTTTTCTACCTTTAATCAGTACTGATCATAAGCTATATCAAATCAAAGCCAAGCCCCAGGTATACCACAGCAGAGATACAACTCAGGTCCACCCTTGTCCTCCCTAAGCATCACCGTGACAGCTGCAGCCATTGGGATAACAGATTCCTTTTTGGTGGCAGTTTGAAAAGCAGACCTGAATTTTACTTCTGCAGCCAACAGCTTCAATCGACTGAAGACTGAAGCACAGGATACTTGTTAACATGCTGATTTAAACACAGCCTCAAGGCTGCACTGTATTTATTGTATGTATGTGAACACTAGAATGAATTACCGGGTAAGCATCTGCATGTTTAATGCATGCCTGATTGTGAACCAAGTGAGAGTGTGAATGCATGCAAGTGCGTGCTGATGTTGTGCTTTAGCAGTGGAGATTACACAACTTCTGCCGTCATCTGAGACAAACTATCTCTTTCTCTCTCCAAGGTTAAACCCCGTCACTTGAATTATTTCACCCGGTCCTCACAAGCAAGCTGGTTCCTACAAAGATAATTAGTGATAGAAAAATGCTACGTCTATCTCCTGCAACAACACTAGTATAGAATAGATGGTATTGAAGCAAACCTGAAAGCATCAACAGGCATAATTTAAGTTGATATTCAATCTAAAATACTGGTGGTGATCTCCAACCTATAAAAACATGCCTTTGAGGAGCAGCAGCTGCACAAATGAAAAGGCACACCGATAGAGGTTATGAGCGGGACACGGTTCAGGTTAACACCTGCTACTGCTTAAAAATGATCCGACTTGTGTATGCTGTTACAGTACCTGAGTATTTTGACACCTCACAGTTGAGGACCATCCAAATTTTTTCTCTATTCTCTCCACAGTAAAGGTCAAGACTGTGTCAAGTGTAAAGGTGTAGAAACTGGGGGACAGCAGTGTGTGTTTGTGAGAAGACAACAATTACAGTCAGAAGTGGAGTAGATGCAAAGCATCAAAGGGGCTTTGCTGAAAGCTAGATTATCTGCCTCCTCCAGTGTGTTTTAAAATGTTTCCTAAAATGTGGGCGCATGAAGAATATACTTTGGCTTAGCAGGCTAACACAGATCGGTTTCGAACACCAAACAACTGGTGCTAGAGGCAAAAGCCAACACTAGAATATCAGATTGAGGAAGAGAAAAATGTGACCGGACTGCATCCCCTTCAGAAAAATTATGCATGCAGAACCATGAAACTGTTTCCATTTTATTCACTATCGTTCATTCAATCATTTAAGGTAACTAAAAGAGGTTGATGTAAGAGACAATGCACTTGGTTGTCCTTGTATCTGATAACTTAGATCTAATTAACTGCCGGTTTTGTCCCTTGTTCAATTATGATTCAGAGCCACCTTTATGGAAACAGGGCCATGTGTGCAATATAACTCCTGAGCTGGCAGTGTTGTTTCACCCCTTGTGTGTGTGGGGTGGGCGTGCGTGCGTGCGTGTGTGTGTGTGTGTGTGCACACTATACAGAATATTGTTGTACCTTCTTTTGCTTGTGCCGTTAATGAGTGTCATTGGTGTGTGTTCAAATAGTTTGATGTGTTTAGTATGCGTATTGGTGTGAGCTGGGGGAATTAATGTCACGTCTTGTTGCCGTTTCATTTCTGTTGTATGTGTTGCAAATGTGTTGTGCCGACGTACCATCACTTTTTGATGCTTTTACTGCAACCTTTCTGAAACCTCTGCATGTGCTTGTGCCTGCGTTTGTGTGACTGAATGTGTGTATTTGTATACATGTGTCTACAGTATGTCTCCATCCTCTATGCTGAAGCTGGATCTGCGGCTGGAGTCCACCGAGGCTTCAGGCGACATCGCAGAGAGCAGTGGGTCTCCTCCCATAGGGGACAAGGGCTCATCCATCATCAGGAAGCCCAGCTCACCTCTCCTTCCCTGGACATCCAGTCCACCCAGGTCGCCTAGCCCCGACATGCCGTCTGAGAAGCCGGGTATCCCATCACACAAGTCCAGCGACTGGGTAAAGTCAAAAGGCTGGGAGCTGCCTACAGCTGGGAACTGGATGGGTGGCTGGGGCTGCTGCAGGTGTTGGGGAAGCGGTTGCAGCTGCCTGGGCTGTTGCTGAACCTGGCCCTGGAGATGGAGGTGGGTCTGCTGGAGGAAGTGGTGCTGCTGGGCCTGGGGATGAGCCTGGTTCTGGGGTAGGTGCTGGGGCTGGTGGTGGGCTTGTGTCATGGAGTGAGAGAGGTTCTCCTCTGGGCTGGTCTCTTGCTTTATATAAGAAGCCATCAGGTCAGTCGGGTTCAGGGCAGAAGGAGAGGTGCTGGGCAGACCATGTATACGAGCCTGCATCTCCAACTCCTGTAATCAGAGGGCAACATCATCAGACTATTTGCTGTTATTGTGTGTGTGTGTGTGTGTGTGTGTGTGTGTGTGTGTGTGTGTGTGTGTGTGTGTGTGTGTGTGTGTGTTAGTTACCTGGATGCGTAGCATCAGTTGTTTGTTGGCCATCTCCATCCTTTTGAAGTTATTTTCCACCTCTCTGGATCTGTATGCATCCTTCTGCATGCGTTTGATGTATTCCACAGACGCCCGCAGTATAGTGCCTTTGTTCCAGCGCACATCACTATGCACACAGTAAAGTATACACAGGCCATTTTAAAGATAAGTAACTGGCAGTAAAACACTAAATCTGCACTGAGAATGCAATGTTATAAAAGCAACTCACAGGTCATTGGTTTTGGGGATCATGGTGCCCAACTCTTTGATACGATCATTGATGTTGAATCTCCTCCTCCTTTCAACTATTGAACAGGCAAGAGAAAAATACATGATGAAAAAAAGGTGAATTATTAAGTATGCATAGCATTCAGACAAACACGGCTGCACTGTGGTGCATATGAGAAAAATGCAGATAAGCGCACGCACGCACGCACGCACCCACACACACGCACTTGTGCCAGGACAGCAGAAATTAGCAGGTTAACCATCCACCCACTAGTTGCACTAAGTCAGCTAAATCAGTGCAAGGCTATAAAAAACTGTTTTTGCAAGAGACCGATTATGGTGAGTGTGGGTGTGTGAGCTTGTTTCATGTGCAGTACTGCTGATGAGAAAGTTGAAAAGGAGGTATATCAATTAGGTAAAGTACGGAAGCCCTAAACGGACATGATTCAAACACTTTAATATAGTTAGCTCGAGAACTAAAGCTTTGACAGTTAACTCGTTATCACAAGAAAAAAAACAAAAAGGTAATTTCCTCTTAATACAGTGAACTGACTTGTTGCACATGTGACTACGTCCAGTTTTCAAAATAAGTTGTTAAGAAGTGTACATACAAAATACATGTTTGGAGAGAGATTACATGGATTATATTCACAAGCATGTTACCCGTGTCCTGAATAAATTACTAAAATCATGAGGGAAAAGTCCCTCATGATTACTGGCTGGCTGATGAATTTTATTTGAAGACATTTCTGACTACATACAGACAAAAAAAAAAAATCAAGAATTGTAGCAATTCAGGGATTTTACAAAGTAAAATAGTAATTTCAGTATGTATAGTCAGAGATGTCCTGAAGTCAAATGTATAAAAGTAAAAACTGGAATTTTGTAAAAATCAATCAATGTTTTATAATTCCTCCTAAAATATATAATAATCCATGTCAATTTATTTCCATGTATGCATTTGTATGTAGCCTTGTTAAAACCATGTCTGTTGTGTGTTTTTAAACATTTTAAGTAATAAGAGTAAATTACCTTTTGTTTTCCTGTGAAAACAACCAAATACACTTTGTAAAAAAGGTTTGAATCCTGACTATTTAGGGCTTCCCTATTTGAAGAGCATGCTGAGGGAAAGACTTACTCAGATTATGGTTGTCTTTCTTTTGTCTCTCCTTGGCCAGTGCACGGGATTCTGTATCTTTGCAATAACAAAAAGTGATTAACTAATGCCTGAGACTGTGCCATTTCCTGACAAGGTCCAGGACAAGGTACTGTGTGGGAAGCAAATGTTTAAAATGCACTCAATGACAAACAGTCTTTTATTGTTCTTAGTAGTTTACAAAGTGTATGACTTCATCTTTCGCACCTGACTGTTCTCGTTTGATGGTCAGATTGGCAGGACAGGAGTTGCTGGTCATAGCAATGGCTGGACCCTTAATCCCCGGACCTGTATACACATCCAGGTGACTGCTAGACAGGGGGAGCTGGAGAGGACACACACACTTTGAAAACCAACAATCTACACATGAAATTTACGTTAAAATAATCACTTCCACTGTGCAGAATGAAGGAGCAGTAGAGTGAAAAAATGTTGATGGACACCTTGATGCAATGCTTTGTTGTCCATAAACAGATTGGTTGTGAATGAAGCTACTCAAAAGCACTCACTTGTTCAAGGAGTAAAGTAAAAACCAAGAGACACACACACACACACACACACACACACACACACACACACACACACACACACACACACACACACACACACACACACACACACACACACACACACACACACACACAATGGCATCAATGCCTCTTCCAAAGTCCACAATTTAACTGAATGTTGAACTTAATAAAATTATAAAAAAAGGAATTAAAACAGAAGGTAATGCTGAATCAAACTCAGGTCACATTGGTCTTAAATCCAGATTATTTAACTGTTTCCTAGATTACACATTTACAGCTCCATACACCTTAATAAGTATCTTTATATAAGGCAGTGTTCGTGTTTAGTGTGCCGTAAAGAACAGATAGCAGAAGATAATGCAATAATATCACACCTCAGAGCAGCCTGCCAAACACACAGCAATGATTGACTATCATCCCGTCTGACTTATCTCTCTCTCTTTATGGCTTGATTCTCTCCTCTGCCTTCTCCAGCTCCTGAACTCACACTTGTGGAGTGGGGTCCTAACTCTTGCACTTTAGACGTTGTATAAAAGCTGTGATTTAGTTTTGTTTGGACTCCTAAAGAGACGTGATTTCCTTTTAATTGTACTGTATAGTTTGAGTGCAATGGACTTTTAAAGCCTCGTTACAAATCGTATGCCCTGAAGTGAGGGCAAATGTGACACTGCTAATGAGGCTGAAAGATAAAGAACCTGAAGGAAAAGATACCTTATCTGTTGGCTACTGTGAAATGTGAGATCAAACACATTTACACGCATAAATACACACACCTTCTCAGGTTCACTTCAAATGATACACTTTGTTAAAAAACTCACAAAAGAGTGGGTAGATTAAGCATAATCTTCACTGGTGAGGAGGAAATGATATTGTTGTGGTTTACACTTTTGCCCACTATGGAAAATCTTAAAGTGTTTCGTGATCTTCATCAGTGTTTCCCAAAGGATGTTGTAGACTGTGATGGGTGGACCTCAGACCCTAACCGAAGGAATGCGAAACATTTTTCACATTTTAAAGTTATATGCATCAATCTGCTGCACTTTGAGAGCAAAATTAAGAGGCTGGACCTATGCAGTATTTTTGGACACAATGTTGTACTTTAGTAAACAATTTAACCATAAACATATTGGTTGTATAGATAAAAATAGTGCTGACAAAGCAAAAGTCACACTCACCAAATGGTATGGTAAATAAGATCGACAAACAAAAATGTACATCATTATAAGTACGTTGTAGACAACAACCCAAAATAAAATCAGATCATAATGCCTCACCCTATTATAGTTACTTCATGTTTTCTGCTGACAATAGAAAAAAACTGTTACAAAAAAACAATTTTTTTGTAACACGGACCTCCCATGTCTAGGTCAGGCAGCCTAACTCTCAAAATGCAACACTCCAACAAAATCACATCTAACTCAATTGAACAAGCAAGTCTGACGTGGATACAGTATGGCTCAGTGTAACCATCCATACACACTCTCTTAAGATTCAAACTGTTCAATTGTGCCTGGTATTCAGTGGCATTCCCAGCTTTTACTTAACTTTGAGATTCCAAGAATTCCATGGAGTTTGCTGCTTTAATCCCCATCAGGATTAGCAGGTAATTTTTTGCTCACTGGTCTGTCAATTGGGAATAAGGTTCCGAGTTTTTGTTGCAGTATATTTTAACACCAAAAAACTGTACACATCATCTGTAGTATATTCTGATGCAGCACTATTAACATATCTCACACACACACACACACACACACACACACACACACACACACACACACACACACACACACACACCTAATCTAAATCAATCAGTGTAATGTTACAAGTACACAGACATACATAGATATACATATAAACGCATGCAGACAGTCACATTGATTAAAGCCTTCAACCGCAGAGGACATATTATCAGATAAAGCTACAAGAGGCTTTTTGGGTTTCCCTCTCTCTCACACACACAGCTGTGAAGCAGTGAGTCAGATAGACGACCAATCAAAATTAACCGAGTAGAAACTGCTAATATTCATACTTGCATAGTGAACGCCAACATGACCTCCAATATCAATTAAAATATGCAATCATTCTAGTTTTGAGTCTTGCAGAACCATCCATCACATGCAAACACAAAAATAAAACCTCCCCCATCCCGCCGCCTCTGCTGTGGCTCATTTCATAATCAGGGACCTGAGGCTGGGAGTTAGAGCTGTCACTGCATCCTGTGGTTCACTCAGAATGAAAGCTAAACTGCAACAGTAACCAAAGTCATGCTAGACAGTCTGACAAACAGCGCTTCAGTGTCTTACCAGTTGAATCTGTTCTCCTTCAAAAACTTCCACAATGGTATACGTCTTATTCATCTCCTTCATCCTCTGCTCCTTCCCTCACTAGGCCAGTGGTGTTTCTTCTTCTTCCTCAGGCACCAGTGCACACACACACACCCCCCTCTCACACGCACACACACACACACACACACACACAGCGGTCTCTGGCACTGCCACCCCTGTCCTGGGAGACTGACCTCAGCAACACCGATCCTGTCTTTCTTCTACCTCCGCTCCCCACCAAACAAGAGTGAACTTTCCCCTAACTGGACTTTCAGCCTGTTTTCCCCTTGCACAAATTGCCCACATCCCCCTTTCCCTCCTCCCTTCTTTTCCTCCCCCTCTACTTCTCCACCTCCCTATCTTCCTCCGAACATCTTGTAAACAAGTTGAACTCTAACTGCTGGCAGTTTAATTGTTAATTTTCTGAGTTTGTTCCCTCAGACAGAGCACTGTACAGTCCTCGTCTGACAAGTCTTCCCTATAGTTTTTAACTACTTCCATCATGGATTAAGGATGGAATGTTTAGTGCTTAAGTCAATTATACACATTTTCATGTGTGCATGTGAGTTTGAGTATATGGGTTCATTAGGACATATGGGGACATGCAGGAAGAGACTGACAACAAAGAAAGCCAGTTTAAAGCTAAATTTCAATGGCTGCTTTTCAAATACTCATTGTGTTTTACCAGGAATAACAACTGCAACAACACCATCACCATCCCTGATAATAGCAACACAAACTAAGAACTTTGACAATAAATGATAAAGGGGAGATAGTATAAGACTGAACAGAATCTGAAACCGTAATTACAGAGTCTACTGAAAAGCCAGCGTCTTGAGTATTGATGACTTGACATGTCCAACCCTATGACTAAATTAGGCCAAACTGGGCTCAGAATAATGATAATTTCAGTTAAAATATGTAACTGAAAAAGGAGTCCAAAGTACATTAGATGTTTAGAAGACGAGATAAACAAAAGAGTCCTGAAATCACACTTTGTTTGTGGCTTGGTTCTACTTACTGTGTTTGGCATCTGGACAGGGTCAATGTATGCCTGAATATCGTCATAATTGGACTGCATGCTGATGATGTCATCAATGACGTCACCCATCTGGAAGAAAAACCCTGAGATGTCTCTTGTATGATTATGACAAGTTTAAAGACCTATTATGGATAATTTTAAGACAAAAACTGCAACTAATGTGCCTTTCCATGCAAATACCATACAAAGAAGACTAACTACTCAAGTGTTTATCAAAGCACCTGAAACCTGCTGGCATGAAGGCCTCCAGGTGCATGTCTCACTCAAGAGCCGACTTTAAAGAAAACTATCATGTCCCGAAGGCTAACTGGCAAGACTGTTTTCTCGCAGAGACTAAAAGAAGAGAATGGGTCAAAGTCTATCAGGTTCAAAGGGCCCTACATTCTGCTGTTCCCCTGTCACTTGTTAAGCTGTAATTACTGTTGCAAAGCCATAATGGAGAGTTTAAATTCCAATGATAGCCATTCTCAGTTATTGCCAGTTAACAACACATTCATCCACACACCAACTGTACGCACGACACATTAACACCACTGCATTCACAAATGTTGCTCCACCCAACCAAAGACCTATTAAATCATTATGATGTGGAGAAAATGTCACTTTGGAGGCTGTATTAAATCTTCATAATTGTATATAGGAGTGTATTTAAGTCATATTTTGGGGATAGTTATTTAATCTGGTTCTTATAAACTGTACTTTAAAATATGACCAGGAATTAATGTGTATGCCACTGTCTGCCCACACTTGCAGGCGTCTACCTCTGTCTCGTGGCTGGAGCTGATGTTGAGCATGGCCATGGGGCTGTTGGGGGCACTGTTTCCAGACATGAGCTGCTCGGTGCGCATGTGTGGGGAGCGAAGGGGTGGGGGTGCAGACGCTGAACCCCCTGTAGGTCCCATGTGTGTGGGAGGAGAGGGTGGCACCTGTCCTGCTACTGCATGGACCGTCTACAGAGAGAGAGAGAGAGAGAGAGAGAGCGATGATGGTGTTAATGAGTACTGGCTTAGATAAATGTACTGCAATACTGTGTGGATTGTTGGACAAATCAGACAAAAACACAGAGACAGGCTATTTAAATGGAGTGAATCTAATGTGAGGCAAACAGATGCAGACCACAGACTAAAGGCATCCAAAAAGGTACCTGTTTGGTGGCAAAGGTGGTGGACAGGTATTCTTTCACCTGTTGCCGCCGAGACTGACGGATGTGGTAGTCTGTAGGATTCTCGAGGTGGGTCTGTACCTGTATTAGAGTACACAACAGTCACAGGTTGTGATAAATTCTTATTCCATTTTTTATTTTGCACATTGATCCAATTCTTAGTTGATACCGTTTATGGTTCCTTTTTGACTACACTTTGCTGGAAACAGTATATACACGATTTATCGTAAGTAAGTAAATAAGTAAGTTAATGTTGTTTAGAGAAACAAAATTTGTGATCCAAATCCAAGCTGTGAGTGTAAGACAACAGCACATTTGTATGTGACCATATTGGCATTTTCACAGCTAATGCATTATTCCAATGAAGTCCAATTATCTGTACTCGTCCCTTCAAAAATAAACAAATAAATAATGAATTCATAATAATGAAATAAAATAAAAACACACCCGTAGATTTAAGCATTTTTCCTATTTTGTAACGGTTCAAGCGCCACAAGAAAAACAAAGAAACCGTGGTAACATCAGAATTGCATTAATACATAAATGGTTAGTGTGTTATATTATCTCAGCATGGTTTAAACACTAACATTTAAACACATAGCACACTAAGTATGTGCTTCAGATGCACACCTCATTATCCCTGTCCCATAACACTGTGATGGCACGAGGACGTTGCAGCATTAAAAGTCAGTAGTAAAGCCTACAGGAGTAAAGCCACTAAATCCTCTGGTGTGGCTACATAAAGCAATGGACTGGCCTCATTCCTTCACATCAAAGAGTAAAGCTCAATGGAGAACAGGCCTGCTCCCCATTACAACGGAGAAAGACTCAACCCAACAGCCCTCCAAAACCCCTCTCTGTTTAATAACCAACAGCAGGATTAGATCAAATGAACCAGAAACTCGTTAATAAAAACATGTTTTTACACCTGCATGCTAATTTGTATGTGTTTATTTTTACAGCACATATTGACAAACTGGTGATTGGCTCACGAGACCCAGAGGCATTTTAAGCCAAAGTAACAACTATTCAGTCGTAACTATTTGACCTATTTGGCGCTGTCAGCACACATAAAGTCCAGAGAAACACTGGTCTAACCTCGGAGAGACTGATGGACAGACAGATCACCTTCTCAACAAAATGAAAGGAAAGACACAGACAACTCTAAAGACTGTAAACTGTCTGTGCAGCAAATTGCTCCAGTTACCTGTGCATACAAAAGATTTATAGTTCAAAATACCATAAAGCCACCCACACACACACACACATACTGGAGTATTGCGCAAACCCATGCACACACAAGCACACACCATCAAAGATAAGGACTCAAACAAGCATCTTTGAAATCAGGCAAACTGTCACTTTAGCTTCATCAGTCCCTCTATGACTCAGACTAGCTACATCGCTACTGTCTGTCCTATCGGAAAACAAGTCACACATCTTGTATCTGCCAGTCTTCCTCCCCCTTCTGTCTCCCTACCTGTTTGCTGATCCACCGCATTTTTCTCGCTGTGCGTTTTTTTCAAATCTGTCCCTGATTTTCCCCCTGTGTGGCAGTGCTGCCTCGTGAGAGGCCACAATGCCCAGTGAAGTCCTGACCACCTCCGCTGCGCCCTGCTGCTCAGCAGCATGTGAGTGGATTAATGGAAGTGCCCCAGCGCCTGAACCCCCCTTAACCAACATCTTTTCTCTTTTCCGCCAATCCCCGCGTTTGCATGATGCCCAGAAATGAAATTTTACTCCTCTCATTATTAACAAACTGAAAGAAAAGAGTTTGTAGAAGGACATTTGTACAATGTTTCCTTCCTTCCAGTCTTACACGCTCTTGGTGTTTTTATTTATTTTACTGATTGTGTTCAATTAACAATGGATAAAATCACAAATACTTTATATATATATTTTTTTTTTTACCTTATTCTACATAAGCAATTTTCAACCATTTACACACCAACTTGAAACAATAAATCAATGAAGTAATTAATATATCAACATTCAAAAAACTTTTTTTTTTTCACAATTTTTCCAGTTATTCATCATTTAGAAATGCCAAATATTCACTCGTTCCAGCTCCTCTAAAAGGGGAGAATTTGTTTTCATATCATTGTAACTTTTTGACATACAAAAGACAAAAGTTGTCACCATGAACCCTGGGAAAATGTGAAGGGACATTTTTCACACATTTCTGAAAGTGCATTGGCTAATTGAGCAATTTATGTATTTAGTCAAATAGAGCATTCATTGATTACACAATATTGTAATTTGTTGCTGCTCTACTGACCTTAAGAACCTCCACGGGGACCTGCATACTTTGGTGATGCTGTGGGGTGCTAATGGCTGGCGTGGGTGCAGGCGGCCCAGCCATGCAATGCTGCATGTATTGCAGGGCTGCATTCTGCTGCTGATGCTGCTGATGTATCTGCTGCCTCTCACGCTGCTCCTCTTGCTGCAGCTGGTCTCGCATCAGCTGGACACACAACACACATGTATCATAGGAATGCTCATTTAAGCATTGTGACCTATAAGCTGCCTGTGCTGGGTGATGTTACTTTTTACTTTTCTCTGCCTCCCTGCTTTTTCAAGAGCGGACACAAAGAGTTGAAAAAGCACAACTGGTGACACACATCTATTAAAATAACCTGTAAGAAAAGTATATACAGTAAATATATAAAAATATGCAAGGGCCAAATAGCATGGCTAAATGTATCAGTAGTTGCTGATCATAGACACCCTTCAAATAAATGGCAGACCCACAAAGCTCTGACATTGACCAGAATACCCTCCTTTTCAAGGTCTAGTCGATGAAACAACACTAAAAACAGAGTTTGATATTGAAAGCTAATGAAAGGCTTGCATGTGCTTCATATTGGATGGTGGTTGTATTGTACCTGCATCCGCAGGCCAACGCGCGAGGCCATTGCTGGGGGGCGAGGGGGCAGGGGAGGGCGAGCCGACGTCAATGCACCGCAGTCCAGCCCGAGAGGTAGAGGAAGCTGTTGAGGAGAAGGAAAAGAAAGTGAAGTGAGCGCTGGGTTAGAGGAGGGAAAGGGAAAACAAAATGGATTCCCAAACAAGAAGAGTAGCGATCAAGAGTTGAGGCTGCAGGTCAACTGATCTGATCCAGTGTGCAATGCTAATGGTTGCAATAGGCGAGAGATAGGAGAAGGGGATGTGTGCAATGTTGTGATATACTTTGTTCTTTTTTACATGCGAGCCATGTCTTTGTGGTTAGATGCTCTTCACACTATACTTGTCTTATGTGTCATGTGTGTTTGATAGTGCAATTGATCATCAACTGTGATTTGAGCATCAACCTTCTCATTTAAAGAAAATTATCACAACAAATAACCTTGGTTCAAGCTAACTATGACACTATGTTCAGTCAAGCTAGGCTAAATACATCCTGAGCCTATTATTGTCGGCCAAAAGATGACGCTGGTTCTTGTCTAACTCTGGGTAAAACACCAAACTATCATCAGTGGAGGCTGTTTTTACAGACACCGGCAAGTTCTGGGACCTTGTACTTTTTTACTTTTACAGCAAAGGTTTGTCTGGGTCCATCACTGGGCAAGCTGCCGGATCAATCACCTGTCTTCCACTCATATGACCTCCATGTTCCTACTGAACAATCAAGTGGCTGTGGATCAATCATAGAAACAGAAAAATAACAATAAAATAATAAATTATACATATTGTGCAATTAGAGTAAAACAGATCTAAAGGCTAACATCGCTCTAATATCTGTATCGGTCTGACATCATCCAATAAGATTTCGTATGAAATATCATGTTTATAAGAGGGCACTGTGATAGGTTTAGACGTAGCTCTGACTGGCCTCCCCAACTCTGTTCCTCCAAAAAAAAAAAAATGGCAAGGTACTTCCTCGATAACGTTGGAGAGGTCATGTGGGAGTCATGTGGTCTTGTTGTTCTTGGGTGATCATGTGAGCAGAAGGACGATGGGGAACACCCATAAACCCCTTACAAACACCACCTCCTCCTCCGACACACACACACACACACACACACACACACACACACACACACACACACACACACAGTTCCCCTTTTGCAAAGACTTGTGTTCATCCCCTGGAACCTTGAATGACTAAGCTTGTCTGGACTCACACAGGTGTAATGAAACCTTTTAAGGGACGGGTTTCTACTGCTTACTAATGTCTCTGCTGGTGGTAATGTATTGTGAGACAACTACACACAGAAGAGCAATGACGGGGACATCAGGGTCTAAACAACCAATCAGAATCTGATTCCTCCTGTCTCTCATCAGAAATGCTGTCTGTATATGGTCATAAAGAGCGAAAGACACAGAGAGAAAGACAGAGAGAGCGAGAGAAAAGCTCATTGTGCGTGAGGTACAATAAGAAGGGCAGCTCCTATTGAGGACTGAAGCCGCCTGTTGTCCGAAGTGTACATTTCAACACCCGAGGGGGCACACACTGCCCGCTTTGTGCCCATTGGATGTCCCACATGAAAAACACACACCCATGCAGAGATGCACATTGAAACACTCCAACACAAACATGTAGCCGAACTTGGACTCAAGGACAGGCCGACTCCACACCCATTAAATCCAAAATGCCAAAACGGACTGAAATACTACCCATAAACAAAAAGTACAGAAGTAGAGACACAATATTCACAGAATGTAATTTCAGAATGTAATTTCTTATAATGCTTACAACTACTGATGATGCTGGAACAAACTGTGTACCTGCTGCTAACATCTGGAGCTTCAGCAACATGCCCTCTCATAATAGTAGTAGTAGTCTCTTTCAAGGTGCATACTTAAACTGACAAACAAACAACTGTGTTTGCACATATAGACACAGCGGTGGAATGCTCCACAGTGTATTTATAGAGTCTGACAAATGGGGTGATTACATCTCCAAACTCTATCGGTAAGGTAATGCCAGCCAGAGGAGGATGTGTACTCTATGCCTCAAAGGTCTAAGGAGACACAGGCTGTAAAACTATATAGGCAAATGTGTGATTGAGGGAAATTGTCATAAAGAACTTTTTAATGGTTAAGTCATGGCCAAAATATGTTTTTTGTGAGGTCACTGTGACCTTTGACCACCAAATTCTAATCAGCTCAACCTTGAATGCAAGTGGACGTTTGTGCCAAAGTTGAAGAAACTTGCACAAGACTAAGATATCTTCTTCACGAGAACGGACCTGACAGACAACCAGTAAACATAATGCCCAGCATAAAAATACTACATGTAGCTTTACATTCTAAACTCAAGGCCATAATGTGGAACACCCAGCTCTGTAGAGGGAAAATGCTTGTGACACCATGTTTATGTAGCACTACCTAACTTTCCAACAGAAATTAGCTATATGCATTTCATAAAGCCTTCAACTGTGACTAGGCCCTGACACAGAATAAGTACATGTCCTTTAACACATGCACACACACTGACGGGATATCACTTCCTGATATCATATAGTGACACACTGCTACCAGGCAGCATGATCACCCACATGGGCCTTCCCATTGCCTGGCATCCACTGGGGTAAGCAAGCATCTGTGACGCAGTAAGAGCACACAGCGGCCATTGTGCGTCCAACGCTGTGATGTCACAGCACCTTCACTTCAAACAGCCAGTGGGAGGATGTGGAGCGGAGGAAGCCTGGGTCAGAGGTCTACTCTGGATTGTGCCACAGATTAGTCACAAACATAAATGCCAACAAAAAGCACACAATGGAAACATGGATTACATTAAACATGCTGTGTTTAGCTTTAGTTACTTCCTATACATAAATGAGCAAAGTGTCACACTCGTACACATTCATAGACATAAAGCACACGAGTACACACACTTGGGGAGCGGTGTGGGCCATGGCACCTGTGCTCAAAGACATGGTGTTAATTTGTAGAGTGTGTATTTTTAGAATCGACTGTGCCATGCCAAGAAAGGCCTTTACAACAGCCTACATTGAGCATTTGAATGTGGGATGTGAATATGTGCACACACACACACACACACACACACACACAAGGCCGCAGCTGCGGCATAAAATTCAAAGACAAGCTACTGCGATATTGACAAGTGCAGAAAGATTTTTACAATATATTTCATGTCTGTATTACGATCAGAAATCCGGCACGGCACCTAAAATCCCTCAAGTTCACACAAATGCTTGCACGTCTCTTGAAATGTCTTTCAAAGTCAAAGTCAAAGTTTTAAGTTTAAGTCAAAGTCATTTTGTAGCATTTGAAAAACCATTGACAATCACTTTTGATACTGCGTTTTAGGTTCTCAAACGCTTTAGTCCAACTTCTTGTTAAGAACACAAACGTTCCAAATGTAACACTGCACTGTCCACTTCACCAGCTTTTCGCTTCACTGCACATACTTTCCTCACACACACACACGCACACGCACACGCACACACACACACACACACACACACACGCACACACGCACACTTTCCGCATTAAGCTATCTGTCTGCCTGCTCTAATGACCAAAATAACCCCCTCTGCTCTCTGTTCTCCTTTTCAGGAACACCCTGTTCCCCTGAGCCTTGGTGTGTTTTTTTGTTTTGTGTATGTATCTGCACGCATCTGTCATCTGTACATGTGCATGTTTGTGGGCAGTTGGGTGTTAGAGGGGGACATGCACACAATAGGTAAGTGTGCATGTGGATTGCAGCTCTATAGCATCTGACGACTTTCAGGATGTGTCAACATATCTAAAGTATCAATATTCCCTAAACCAGGGCCTCACACACTCAATGGGGTATAGTTGGTAGGATTATGTGACATGACTGGCATGGCAAGTATGTCGTCCTTACCCCTTCCTCTTTGGTCTCACACACACAAACAGCTGTATTCCTTAGCGACAGAACACACATTCGGACATGCGGACAGACAGATCATTTTCAAACACTCAGGACTGGTATTCTGTTGGGTCTATAGCTGCTTTAGATTAAAACAAATTAAAAAACATTTGTGTTCCCACCCAACATCTGTACAAATTACATCAGACACTCAGGGTTTAGTTACAGCATACAGGGGACATTAAAGGTCAGGATTGTCCGCTTTATTAAGTCGTGGTAACCCCACAATCACTGAATGGGCATATTTCTATTGTATAATATAGAAGCATTTTAGGCACTGAGACAGACACATATATACACATGTGCAATTACCTGTTTAAGAGGAAAAATAGTTCACAAACGAAGGAAATACGCTCTGCTTGTGCTGCGGACTACATATCGGGATGCTGGAGAAAGTGGATGGCAATCTGCAGGGGGAGGTCATGGGCCGGGGAGAGAAAGGCGATAGAGGTGGGAAATGACATACAAACAAACAAAAACAAAGAAAAAAGATGGTCAGTTAAAACTGCAAAATGGACAGAAGGAATGAAGAGCTGTAACAAAGTATGTTACTGTGCGTGTGAGTCTGGAAGAGCAACAGAGGAAGCAGTGCAGTGTTCAAGCAGTAGATGTGCAACACACACTGACAAACTCAGAAAAGAGAAGAATTTCCACGTCGGAAATGAGGGAAGCAACAGACCATGGTTAAACCTGAGTATAAACACACTCTACTTCATGTTGCAGGAGACATTTTTTGATTCAGCTTTCCATAAAGCAAATTGCTGCAGCTCTTTTGCAGCTGGTTCTCGGACATCAAAGGTTTGAGTTTGCTATGAGGGGCACCCTCCTATCTGGTTTCTGGCTGTTTTAACACCTTCAGTTTTCTATCGAGTAGCGGTTCAAACATGTCATTCTTGTAGACGGTTTCTATAACACAAAGACTAACCGAGTTGTGCACTCACTCAAATATTAAAAACACTGCCGTCTCTTCCTTATATGTTATTTAGCATGGTTGGGGTTGAGGGTTGGATGCATGCCAACTGCTGTTAGTAAACTTGTGCGTTATTTACAGACATCAAATGCCCACAGCGTTACATTTCTGCTTACTCAACTTTTTGACGGTCATCTGAATGAATCACCATAACTCATCAACATTGTGTGTGAATCCCAGTGCCTGTCACCTTCTAAACACGATCTAAAAATAGTTGACCAATCGGGACCCTTTCCAGAGTGAATCTGTCAACTCCTGCTCTCCTCAGTTCACAGATCATAGAGACAAGAGAGAGTGAGAGAGAGATGTGAAACTAGCGAGGAAAAGACAACAATAGGCTTTCAGCACAAACACATTTACCACCATGTCGAATCAAAGTACGACACAATGAGATACAGGAAAGACAATAGACCAGCATCACCAATTATAACCACAATGCATCCACTTCCCCTTTCCTTTCATCAGTTTTCACAACTCCCAGTTTTGTCAGTGGTGAAGCAACTTCCTTTGCAGGAAACCCTTGGAAAAAACAAACGCTGTTCATCATGCCACAATGTCTTGACATGAAAGTCTTTGATTGTAACATTTTGTTGTCGATGCCCACTTATTGTATAATACTTGAATGATAAGAAGGGAAATTAAAGTAAATATTGTTCAATCTGAAGTCAATAAGGCTATTCCCTGTGCAGAACATTAGGCACACACACTATTCACATATAGTAACAGAAATAATGCCCATACAGGTATTCACACTGTGGTGCTTGTATCTTATTAACTTAGCAGCACTGCAAACACACACAATATCTCTTAGCACTCTGCTTCAGTTTACCTTATTTTAGTTATTTTTTTGATGCCTTTTGGCATAGAAGTTAAACATTAGAGAACTGTTGTACTTCATGTGGTAACTTCCATTGTCTCCCCACCAGACTGCCACACAATCAGTGCCATCGCTCTGACATTCTGCCTCCACTTAGCTGCACATAACAAACAATCATTACATTGCTAAACAATGGAGGGATGACTCGAGATCTCTATATCCTATTTCTGTTTTAGAAAAGGTGAAAATGCAATATATTATGACCAGTTTACTGTCGACATATTCAAAAAAGGAACGACAGTTTAATAAAAATACACTAAAACTGCTCAAACATGTTCAGTTTCATTTCAGATTTTTCGGAGTCAGCCTGAAGGGAGCTCAGATTGACACTGATACATAAAGTAGAATACGTATAACTTTAGATCCTTACCAGCAACTCTTCAACTATCCCAAAGACAACATAGTGTTGCCAAGAGAGATCTACTCCTCCACGTGTTAACGCACACACTCCCTGACAGTTGTCAGTTGTTTGCTGGCTGGGACCGACCAACTAGTGCATTCATATCCCGGTTCACTGGCTGTGATGGCACTCCCCCTCCACCGCCGGGCTCAAGTAGGCTGAGTGACAGTATCTATTAGTCACCTTCCTCCTTCTCTGCAACCACGAGCTCAGCTTCCTATTCCTCCGCGTTTTCCTCCTCCAATTCCGTTAAATTAGCCTGAATGCCGTAGTCTTGGGCAACAACGAGAGCCCTGTGTCCAGTAAAGTCATCTCCCTTGCTCGTTTTCCCCTCTTGTGTGGAACTCCTCCTCCGTCCAGCCTCCTTACTGAAGCAGTGTACAGCATTTGCATTTAGTAACACCTACACTTGAGCATGCATAAACACCGATAAAACCCTAGATGGAGTTTCCTTATTTTGTCTGCCAGGTCATTTAGCATGTGCTTTTCTGAGCTATAGGGCAGTGAATCAGCATATTTACTTATTTAATTGCACACCCAACCACACACATAAATGTGAATACAAACCTGCATGCTTAGTTGTCAATAACACTTCACAGTTATACAGACCTGGAAAGGAGCACCATATATATTATCAAAGAACTAAATCACTTTGTTACTGATGTAAATGGTTAATTTTTGAGTCACTGATTAGATGTGACATTGCGAAGGTGAACGCATAAGAAACTCCTTTTTAGAACATTTGAAATGCTACAGTGCAGCACACAGTTTTGTAACTTGCACTATTAAAATAAAATATCCTTACATTTAGGTCAGTAGACAAAGACATCTTGCTTACAACTAGCTTATGCTACACCAAAAGGCAGCGCGTTTTTGCAACGCTTTTTCGCGTGAGTTTACTCGCTCGACTTTATGTGGTTAATTTGCTTTTTCGCGGCGGAAAGGGGGCGCGGCTTATCTCCGTGAAAACAGTTACTAGTTCATCATTGAAATAACCACTAGTTCTGCATTATACTTGTTGTGGAAGTCCCACAAACGTCAGAACAGTCTGGGTTCATAATATTGTCCGTGGGCACACACGGCTCCGACTCCTCCAGGAACAGCGTCCTTCAGACGGACCAGCAGCAGTTTGATTCAGCAAAGGCAGGACGGCAGTGATGACGGACGGCGCATCTCAATGCTCAATTGGCTTTCGCAACTCAGCGTCACGCAAATTTTTCGCCCGAGTTGCAATATTTCAACTCGCACGAATGAGTGTCCATGGGTAAGACACTTAACCCCAAATTGCTGTCATAAATGTGCCTACGTGAACGTGAATATTCTACGAATGTTAGCCACTCCTGATAGGCAGGTGGCACCTTAGCCACTGCCATTGGTGTGAATGGATGGGTGATGTCAAGCACTTGGAGTGGTCCGAAGACTAGAAAAGCGCTATACAAGTACACGTCCATTTACCATAACACACTCCAAAAGCCGACACACAAACAACAAATCAAAGAAACAACAAAAGGTAGACTGATGACTGGTTGCTGACAGGACCATTAAAGGAGCTTTCTAGTGGGGAGATAATGCATAGTAAATAGCAGAATATTTTCACCTCAGAATGTGTGAAAAAGAAAAAATACATGGATGGGTCCAAAATAAGGTGGATAAGCCAATACGATAAAGGAATTGAATTAAGCAATTGTCAATGTTAACTTGTTGTCTGGCATACTTCTTTATGAAGTGACTTGACTCTTATTTCAACTGTTGAGCCAAAATAGCTGTACCTATCACTGAAGACATTCCTCCTCATCAGACCTCGGCTGTAAGTTCACCTCATTAAACCAGAATGCAGAGTGGTCAGCTTTAAAATCAATAAGCAAGTCAATTCGCATCTGCCTTGGGTTGCAACACACACGTCTGCACAAACAGATTGTAAAGGCCACATGCATAATACCCATTACGTCTAGCAGCTTGTTTGATGGATCTCCTATGAGTAATGCGTTAAAACAACTCTTCCATTACCCAACTGTTACTACCTCTCCATCCACACTCTCCTTTACCATCCTGTACCCCTGAATGCAGAAACACAAACACTGGTATCAAAGCCACTCGGCTATTTGTGCATATCACAACTGAGGAGAACACTGGCCAGCATGCTTCAGCAGTACCCGGCTGACAAGCATCCCTTGTTTGTACACAAAGCATTTAACAGTGGTCCAGCTCCAGTTCTCATAGTGCCCGCAGTGTATTTACTGGGCTATTTTGGTCCAGGGGCAGGAC
This sequence comes from Taurulus bubalis, assembly GCF_910589615.1. NCBI lineage: Eukaryota > Metazoa > Chordata > Actinopteri > Perciformes > Cottidae > Taurulus > Taurulus bubalis. The sequence goes on along the minus strand of NC_136593.1, from coordinate 26,064,974 downwards.
CCCCGTCAGGCTCTCAGCTCATTGGCTGGAAAAGTTGAGTTCCGGTCAAGTCTGGCCAATCATAAGGCGTATACGTAGGAAAAGAAATCATTGACCAAGACCGCCTTGTCCTCTTTCGACAATGGCCTATGGAGGAGGCTGGACACAAACACACGCATGCACACACACACACACACACACACACACACACACACACACACACAAAAACCCAAGACCATCTTATACTTGTCTGCCGGATAACTTATCCTTCGTTTACTCCGTCGGTCACCATGGTTGCAAAGAGGTTGCAAGCAAATATGACATACATAGACCATTGTTGTAGGTCTACTTAGAGCGAATGACTGGGGTGATATTTCTGAGTGAGGTTTAACCCAGTTCTGCTAGCCTAAATCTATCTCTTTGTTAAATTGGAGAAACAGCGCAGTCAAAATACCATACAAGTTACAGGAAGGCGATGGATCTACAATTTGACCATTTATACATGAATTTGCACATAACATAATTAATATGAAGTCCTCTTTAGTGGTTTAATGATACATATCACCTGCCATCCCTGATGATATTAATAAATAAAAAATCAATATGATTTTTATTATTGTTATAATTTCATGGATCTTTGCATTGTATTGTATTTCCATACTTTGGCAACCGTTGCACAACAAGGGTGGATTTTATTTGGGCTGCTATGGCTGGATATCAAAATCACAAAGCCACTCAATGTTTAATTTTAATTAACAGCCATGAATTCTAAATAAACAAAGGTGTGGATCTATAAGTGTGCTTGTGTGTAATAGAGAGAGAGAGTAGTGCAATAATCAGCCAACCAGCTGCACAGCATTTCTTTTTGCATGAGTGAGAGTCGCCATGTACGTACGTTGAGATGGAATGGAAGGTATTTGGCAGATGACTAAAGAGATAAAACCTGCTCTTTACAAAATGTTCAACTCCTCCCCTTTCACTGTCCTTCTTTCTCTTTCTCCTATTTTGTTTAAAAACTAATGACCATTAGTATGAAGAACGTGGCTGCCTTTCAGACCTTTTTGAGAGGCGAGAGAAAGTACTGCGGAGAGAGAGAGAGAGAGAGAAAAAAAAAAAAGGTAAAGAAAAGGAGGACATAACAATTAAAATCACTGGAAGAGTTCAAGGAGGGGTCAAGAGGAAGATAATAAATAAGTTAATTAAAAAATAAGCTTACAAAGAGGATGTGCGCTAGGTCAGCATCCATTTCTCGTAGGCTGACCAAATATGGGGACAGTTTTTGATTAAGCAGTGCAGACAAAGGAATGCTGTCTCTCTATACACAGAAGCACACGCACAACCTTATACAGTAGATCACTCTATTTCCGCTACAGAGGATTTTGTCATGGACTATGGCTAACACAAACAGAGAGGAGGAAGAGATTGCCGAATAAAAATGTCAATAAACTCAGGCAGAGTACTACGGTACAGCTAGTAAAATCATGCTGCTTTTCAGCGTTACTAATCGCAGCAGATACAACAGCCCTTCTAAAATGAGAAGATCGCCTGCTATCGACTGAAGCAGGAGCATCCATTCAGTTCTTCAGCTGAGCAGTGAAGAACAGGTTGGAATAAAAGATAATCTCCCTCCCAATGCACCAATTTAAAATTCACATCTGGGAAAATACTCAGCTGGGCAAATCACAAATTGGTCCTTCCACTTTATTTAAAACGTACATGTAACAACAACAACAACAGCAGCAGCAGCACAAACTGATGCTAATTTTGAATGTGCAAAAGGTCCACCTCGTTCCTCTTAAAAATGATAAAGACTATTTCCGGATCACAAATGATACTCAGTTACAAAGACAGACATGCGATCCAACACGCGTATATTCGCAAAGTCATGTCATCAGTCAGTCATTTAACATTCTCATACGAAAACAGACTGAATCAAAAATGTTATTGAGAGAAACAACCTTTCTGTTTGGATTGCAATTAGTTTTGTTGGAAAGAACATAATGGAACAGACTTTCAAAAGCAATACAATATACATATTGTATGTTGGGGGGGGGGGGGGGGGGGGGTATAAGCAACAAACAATAGATATATTTTAAAATCTTCAATTTTGTATAGAGCCTTAAAATCAAATTATTTTAAGATATTTCACAATACACACCGACAGACACGGTTTGCTGAAAGAACTGAAACTGCAAGAGAAACAAGTGTGATTGCCTCATATAATTTTTGGTCGTTTTGTTTGTTTTCTTTTTTCCCAGTGTACCTGTGAACACTGTTTATAAAATCAACATTACAACATAATGTGTGTACAATAAGCCTAAATATGTACATACATATATAAAAAAATAACTGTAAAAAAAAAATATAAAAAAAATATAAAAAAAACAACAATGGTAACTGTTGAAAACCATTGTGGGCCTCTGAAGCTACAACTACACCGTTGCAGTTCATACTATAAATTGTCCAAATGTAAGCAGGTCAGCTGCATGTGTGTTTACAGATGCATTTGAGACGCCGTTCTTACTGATAAAAGACAGGCTGTGTAAGACAATCTCTACTGTCCGTCAGTCAAAAGAGGATATGAAACAATGGAATGGAGATAAGATGAGGAAGTGGAGTCACACATTCAGCACATGCGCTAAAACGCCCCACCCACCCTCACCTCTGATAGATCATGGGTCATGTTGTCACACAGCACATGCCAAGATGTAATTATTGTGGTTTAAAAAGTCCAAGCTTTTGTGACACACATATTTAGTAGTTTGTTGTGTCTCTTTGTATTTTTAAGGGAAACACTATGAAGACACTTCCTCATTTAACTTGTCCTGGTCTAGTCACAAAGTGGCAAAAACACTGTTCGGGTCACGGGAGATTTGCCCATATGGCAGATGGATAGAGCTGTGTTTACACACACCTGATGCTCTTTCACACTAGAGTACATCCATTGAGCCTAGTTAGTGTGCCTATGTGCATGGGTGTGTGTGTAACGCTGCCTTTATTTACTTGAAGAAAATTAACCCCATCTCCAACACTTACAAGCGGACGGGAGTCCAATGATGCTGAAAACCTGACCCACGCACACACTTTTCCATACAGGATGTAAAGCTTGTGCTTATTTGTCCAATATGGCCAGTAGTTTTGCTAACTAGGATATCATTTTGACCATTTATTCAAAATGGTCACCTTTGGTGTGAGGTTGAAGGGCTTGAAACCCAACTCAGTCTTCCTTTGCTGGCCATCTGAGCAGGCTGCTCCTGCGCTATAGGAGAGAGAGTGATCAGTCTGCCAGGCGTCACCGCTGCTTTACATAGTGAACAATCCTCTCTGACCTTGCGGACAGTGACCTCACAGTGTTTACTGACCCATAACCCTTCATACTGTGTTCACTCCATAACCCCACTGCCTCCTCAATGTGCATCTGTCCCATTTTTAACAGTGCTTCTAGACTGTACAAAAGCTTGCGTTGGCAATGAGCGAGCACTGGTAAAGATCTTAAGCTCACCTTCAATCTATTCTCCTTTGACGGAAATGGTTATTGCATCCAACCTTTGTCTTATGAAGAGTCTTGATAATGTATTATTAAGCAGGCAGCAGATATCGTAAGTAGTAATCTTCTAGGCATTCCTAGGAAACATTATATAAACACTGCAAGAAGCACATGATAAAATTACAAGTCAATAATTAAATTAAGTTAAAATGATTCATTGATTTGTGGCAGCCTTATATTAGTGTCACAGGTCCAGCAAAATGTGGTGCCAGTAGATCTATCTTTTTGATCTGGTTACACAACGGAAATATTTTCATTCAACCATAGATTCACAAAAATGAGGAGGAGGCAGATAAAGGCAATGAAAAGGAGAGACAGAGGCAATCCAAACAGAGATAGTGGGAGAAAGGTGTTGTGTCTTTCCAGGTGAATGGTAATTCAGGTTTGACCGTGTGGTGACATAGCTGCTGTTTAATTACTTTGCATGTTAGAACTCTGCATCAGTGTCATGTAAAAAAAAAAAACTCAGCCTCAACACACATCCATCGACACATTCACTCTGTGTTTGTGTGGCTTTGAATACATAAACGTGTATGCATACATACTGTGTGTGCCCGAGCCAAACAAATTACTCTAATGCATCAAAACACACATTATTTCCTCAGAGCTGCAGCTGAACCCGCCTACATGCATGTGGATGCCCATCTGTGTCTCAGTGAACAACAAAGAGGTGGAAGTTCTCTTGTCCTACAGTATCACATTTCTGTTTGCCTATACATCAAAACACAAATAGGAAAATACACGTGCCACCAAGAAACCTAAATCGTCACTGTAGTAGACTTACCTCAGTGATCCAGTTCAACTTCCCTGCAAAACAAATTTTACTGGTGGTGATTGAAGGTGAAACGGGATTAAAAAGGAACACCATACAAGCATATTTTTAGAGACCTACAGCCATTAAAATGATTTTTAGCTGCTGATAAGTTTGATCATCACTCTGTTTAGGTTTTTCCTGTGGTTTCCTCACGGCTGCTGTTCCTTAAAATCCATCTTTCCTAATCAAGCGACTTACAATAAGTGCATTCAACCATGAGTACAAACTCAGAACACCAAGAATCAAGAAAGTACAATTTCTTCAAGAAAGACAAACTACAAAGCGCTATCAGTAAGTGCCAATCACAATGTGTAGGGACTGCTGAGCTCTAGGTTTTCTATTTCTGGTAACGCACTTTAAGATTTGTCACCATAGTGTCTCGTAACACAACATGGTCATCACTGGATCAGCTATTGGTGACGTCAACAGGGACATTTCTTAAAAAAAGGACTAAGAACGAAAGTAAACAAGTTAACGAAGGCAAGCAGAACCTTGACAAAAAGGTACTCATTAGTTACAAGCTGTCAGACATATTGAGACCTTTCTGCTCTGACCTTTGGCCCTGATTGTGTGTTCTGGAGAATGGTAAGGATGATCACAGAGGCTAGATGGAGAGGTCAGAGGTTAGGGACCAGGGTGGAATGTCAAACACTTGTGCTTGGTGCTTTTCATTAGGCCAACTTATGCTTCCTCGCATCCTGTCTCCTGACCTGCACCTCGAGGAGCAAGGAGGTTCCTGGAGGAGCTTAGAGCGAGGAAACACAGGTGCGTCTTACACAGAAGTCTTTTATCAAGTGGCGTGACATGTAAATGCCGCACCGTCACATATGGCACATAGTTTAATGCAACTGAAATCGCTTAAGACTAATGCTGCGATCACACCAAACATATTTGCGATGCGTTATTGCGACAGTTTACTCGATCGACAATAATGACACTTCTAAGCAGAAATGTTGCCCATATTCAACAGTAAAAAAAGATAAAACATGTAGTTCCTTTTAAAATCCCAGCTAAATAATCATTAGATTAAAACATTGACATTGCATTACTGGATAGCATTAGGCATAATAACAAACTGTTCCTTACACTCTGCACAAACACACACTATTAATAAAACACACAGTATGTAAATATAGCCCACTCTGCAGAGGGGACAAAAGGGGTTACATTATTTTTGGTTTGCACAATGAAGGGTTTTCAAGCAAAGTACTTGAATAGGCAGCAGAGCATAGTCTGTGCGGTTTACAGTCCCACAATTTAAACATAGCAGCATACCCAGGGGCTGAGGTGTTGTTACTGACACCGGCCTGGCCACTGCTTATAAATGGCAAGAGGGGAAGTTCTCCACTGATGACAGTAAAAAGGGGAAAGTGGTGCATTACATTAAAAGCCAGCGTTTTCCCATATGGTACCAGTTTCCCCGTCTAAAAGGCAAAAAGACAAACCTCAGTGCTATTTTATTTGATCCTATTACGTTTTGTTTTTCTAATATCGCTTTAATTTTTGTAAAAGTCGTGGACTGGAAAATATCTGTTAATGTAAGTTAAAAATGACTTCCAAACATAAAGTAACCATGTGGAAATGTTTTGGATATCTATTTTCTTTTCTTAAAAGTTTGATGTGTGCTCGTGGATGTCTACATCTTTCTACAATTATTCTGTTTAGATTCACAAGAGCAGTATCATGAGCTAGAGACGAAAGCTTGACAAACGATGCCTTTTGATTTGTGATGCTCGCAGCCTTGTAGCCTATGTCAAGGTTTAGTGTGTACAGCTAGAAGCATACATGTCTTGTTAAATACTATTGTATGCAATGATCTAGCAATATATAATGGACAAGTGCAAGACAGTATTGCCATTATTTTCCCGAGGACAAATAATACATTGGCTACAGTTCATTTTAAACTTAATACATCACGAGGCTTTCTATGTAATTCGGGAAATACTCACTTTGAATTAACGCCAGTGTCCAGAGTTACTGGTGTAGTAGCAGAAGCTACATTTCAGTGTCGGAGGTAAAATATCACTTACCCGCTCTGAAGGTCAGACAGAATGAAGTAAAGAAGTCAGGTTGCCGAAAAGTGCGTGCCACCTTCTCTCATGCGCTCTGATAATACCAAACCTGCCGGACACTATCGGAAGAAAAAAGTCGCGTTTAAAAGGAAAGAGTTTCAAGTTTCTCTGTATTTACATAAACTGCTACAGGGTGTACCACCACCACTTCGCAGGCTAATTTGTTTTCGTTTCGTCCGTCGAGATGTTGTCACAATTCGGAGCGTGTGGGGTCACCTGTACCACCACCAATAGCAAAGCGCAGACGGGTTTGTGGGAAATGTAGTTTTCCTCATATCTTCCACAGACTGGTATTTTGAGGCGATGACGTGATGCCTGTTGATTGCATAGGTTTTATGAGGTCCTCTAACTTTAGCCGAAGACTTCCTAGAGTAACAACACGACTAAATGGAGACACTTATTTTATTCTACTCTATATTGTTTCACATTCATAACGTACTTAGTTTAGGCCCAAATAACTTTTAACTGGACACTGTTTTAGTGACTTTTGAGGCTTTGTGACTTTATGAATGTAGGTGTGCAATAATACATAACAGGTCCTATTATGTTAATCAACTACATGAGAAACACTACTGCTGTACACATACAAATTTACATTTCTATCAGTTGTATAATGTGGTACATTTGTCATTTCACAGGAGGTTTGACTGCTGTTTTTTAGGATGTTGAACATCCAGTTCTTTGTATGCAGTTGTTTCTTTGTTTCACTGGTCTGAAAATAATATGGCATGTTCACTTGTATAAGTGTACTAATAACATGAGAACTTTCTTGTAGCACATCAGTAATACCCAGTATGACAACGTGAGGTTAGCAAAATCAAAAATAATATATTGTAAATCAACATTCCATGACTGGAGGCATTTTGAACGGGCAGTTTCAGATTTTATTTCTGTGCAGTACTTTTTTTTTATCAATTAACTCATCTGCTGAAACTACACCAACCACTTAAGCAAACAACTGCTGATAACCACAACATCCAGCTGTTTTCTAGTTTTAATCATAGAAATGTAAACGGTTTGTGGTTAATCGATTGTTTTTTCATTCACAATATATGTATATGTGTTAATTAATCCAAGTTTAACTATTTGGACTGTGTCTGATGGCTGGATAAATCAATGGTAGTTCTCTCCCAATCATAATCAAGCATGTGATTGGTATGATTCAATGCACAGTCAACACTAACACATGAGAAAGAGATTTCACAGCAGGCAGGAGGGTACGTGGCTCACATAGTCAGGAAGAAGACAATACAGATGTTTTCAGCCAAGAAACAGTAGAAAGCAAATAAACAGCAACCAAATCAGAAGATGAGTGGAAAACGTCTGAGGTAAATCATCTCTTTGGCCCCTTCAGTAAAGAGAAGTGTCACCTTAATGTGTCACCAGCTAAATACATAAAGAAAAAACATGATTTAAAAAAATACAACTCTGTTGATGCAACATTGTAAAAATTCAAAACCAATGCAAAATCAAGATACTTTTGTGTAACTTTTACATGTTTAATGTAAAATAATGGCAGAATTGTGACTCTTTATGCAACTAGTAGCTCTAAATGTACACGTTCCACTCTGTCATGTCTGTGAGGCTGAGCACTATATCAATACATATCGTCTATCACTGTGATCTAATCACATTATTTTCTATATTGTGAAACATTATACACTTCTGTCTGAGATATCAATGTTAAACAATTAGCAGTGAGATCTCTCCCAGCTGTCCTCTTCCATTTCAGAATACCAAGCCCTACTTCAATGCAAAACGACTACGGTACTGTTGGCGCTGAGGACGGTTGAAAAAGTAGGAGGTACTGCTCATATGGCAGATTTGTTTACATGATCAGTCTTCAAATGAATAGTGTTCATACTGGACAATTATGTGGTAAATATTTAAATTCAGGAAGAACAATTATGTTTAAATTAAACTATAAGTGGAGGTTAGAGTGGTAGTTGGGGCATGCAACAATGTTTAATTTTGACAATGGATGGTAGAGATTGCATCCCAGGTCAGTCCAGTCAATGTTGGGTTTCTTTGCCATCTGACAATGATTGAAATGTGAAATCAACTGTGAATGAACATAATCCAGGGTTTTGCAGTCATTCAATATTATATTTCTGATGAGTGGGATGAGCTAACAGCAGGGTTCTTGGTGTGACATTCTGCCAACAGGGCAGGATTCCTATATGTAGGGTGAGGAGGGGTACTGTGGGTGCCACCAGTCCATGAGCTTTACACTGTGTACTGGGTCCAACACAACCTGGGTCCCGCCCTGATCCCCCCTCTTCTTCCCCCGCTGGAGCGGCGTGTCCTGGAACACCAGACGAACGCGGTGGTGCCGCATGTCTGTGCTAACGTTGATTGTGAACTATATGAAAGACAGAGACAAACCAGTTCAAATTAGAAGACGAGTTAAGGATTGTAGTACACCATTTCATAATCAACTAGAATTACAGCCAAGTGGTTGAATGCCTCTGCCAACCAGTTAGGTTATAGTTGTTGGGACTTCACCATGTGGTTGAAAAAAAAAATTATAATTGGGCCTAGCTGGCAGTTCAACAGCCTGATTTGGGTTGAATCATACCAAACTGAATCAAAGTCAACCTTCATTGTTCCCTCTTAATGTGGCATAGTAATAATTTAAGTGAACACCAATTTTTAGACTTAATTTATAGTTTGATTATTGATCCCTGACCTGGATGGTGCCTCGTTATTACTTATATATGTTAATAATTGTATTTATATGAATAACTGTATTAATGTCATGAATTTAGTTTTCATACTTGCTGATAACCAAACACGCTTCTGCCAGATCCCAACACAATTTGACATCCATATTTTCCCAAATGTTTCTGAAAGATTGTCATTATAAGCATAGGGATTCTTATGGCCAAAATCTGTTTTGTGACCCTGAAATTCAAATCAGTATAGCCTTGAGGTGAGGAGGACGTTTGTGCCAAATTTGAAGAAATTATCTATGTGTTCCTGAGATATTGCATTCATAAAAATGGATGGCCAGTCAACCGAAAACATACTGCCTCTGGTCAAATCTGTCTGTGCAGAGGCATAAAAATGACATTTCTACCTTTTATGCAGAAGATTAATATACTACAACAGACTCTTGTAAAAATAATAATAATAATTTAATGACAAAACATGTCGCTAGTGGGTGGGAAGAATCTGGATGTTTTTTTAGGTGATTCACATAAGACAGACCGTCTAATTTCATTCATTCAGCGGTATATGTGACAGTGATAAACACTTACAATCTCTTATAGACTGTAACTCATACAAAAATTATGTCCTGCACCGTAGGTGTCATTGGGGGAAAAAAATGTTGATGACATATTATTACTAACACAGGTCTGTTACAGGTTAACACATGCAAATGATTAAAAGAACGGTGTGTGCTCTCTTTACCAAATAAAGTAGTACCTAATATCCATAAAAAAATCAAGACTTACTAACCAGGGACAGGGTCATGCCCATAACCACAGGGGTGAAGATGAAGTTGAGCGTGGTGACCTGAAGCATGTAGCAGTCAGAGTCTGGGTTTGTGTGGACATCTTCGTATTGTCTGGGCATGCACAATGACTTGGCACAACCATTCTTACTGTGTCCCTGCTGGGATGGAAATGACCACAATAATACACAAAAATAAACATTACAGCAACGTCAGGTTATTACTGACTATGTAAAAGGTTATCGTATTAGGAAAGAAGTGTAGTTGGTTTTAAACAACCTTTTTTACCTGCTTTAGAAACTTGAAGTTGAACTCCCACAATGCCTCAGGCCGAGTACCCAACACCTTTCTGACCCAGAACAGTAAACACTGCAACAGGAAACATTAAGCTCATAAAACCAAAATGTTCCATAATGAAAGGCTAGTTTAAGTCTGGACATGCAAATATACGTTTTTTCCTGGTGTCTTTCTGGTTTTAAAAATGTATAAATACAACAAAATACAAGACCAAATGAGATGTGTCAAGACTACACAAGGGGCCTCTATCATGAAGAGTTCAACTAAGTCTGGTTTCCTTTGAGCTACCTGGCTGCTGTTTGTGGATAGCCTGAAAATCACATCAGCAGGCTCGGTTAGCCCTGAGTTTTCCTATTCGGTCATTGGTGCATTTACATAAAAAGGCAGGATCTCTTAAACTAATAGTTTGCAATACAAACACATCATAAATAAAATAAATACAAAACGTAAGCTTCACATCCGTAAAGTTAGGTGGCTGAACGCATCAAACGATTTACCTTGGAGTTAAGCAAGGTTGTGGGCGTGGATTCTGGCAGGGCAGGGATTTTTGAGACGCGCAAGCTGAATGGCTCATACAAATGGAAAAGGGAGCGAATCACACGGGCACGTAGGGAGCACATCCTGTCAATGCAGTCAGGCTGGAGACGGAACGGCAGGTCAGCATCAGTCTTGTAGTGCCTGTGAGAGATAGCGAGTGTGATTACTGGCAGTGGCAAGTGTGAGGCAAGTCTGTGGCAGGCGTCAGCTAGGTGTCAGCTAGGTGTCAGGACAGCGGCGAGTCTGTGGCAAGCGCCAGTCAAGTGACAGGACAGCGGCAAGCGAACGTCATTAAAAAAGGAACAAAATATACTCTTTCCAAATAATTAGAGGTGCCACCAATTTGTCAAAGAAATATTGTTAGGAATAAATAGAAGCACTTCTTATCTTATCTTGTTGATTGTAGTAATAATACAACCACCTCACCTTCTGTAGAGCCTGGACCAAAACGCAGCGGTGCATGTCACTGTCCAGGCATTCCTACAAATTAGAGCAAATCTGCACACATCCTCGGGCCGAATATAGGAGGCGAGCATTAACCAAATATCCACTGGATACTCCCCACCATCACTGCTCTCGCTGCTTTCTGTGAAAACAGGCAAACATCACAGTTAACTGTTCAGTCCTTAATTGTATGCCTCATTCCTCTACATGTATTACAGATTTTACACAAATAATACCCTTTCTCCTCTTGTTTTTCTTCTTGTGGGACACTTTAATATCATTTTCTCTATCCTCTTCAGGGTCTAGGTCATCACTGCTGTCCAAAGCACCGGCTGTGACCTCCTCTACAGCACCCTGAGATGCCTCCAGGCCACAGAGTAATTTCACTGAAACACAGTTAGACATTTTAATAATCTGTCCAGACATGACCAAATGAGACTGTAATTTCAAATTATTAATATACGGAAATGTCAGGCTGTGACACTACACCATTAAAAGTGAACGTTACCTTCCTTCTCAACTGCATTTGCAACAGCCTTCTTCAGCCTCCCTGACTTCACAACGGCCGGGTCGGCATCAGCATAATCAGCAACGGTCACTAGGAAAAACAGATAGATTTTCAAATATTCATACTGTCGAGAAGTCATGTCTTTCAAATATATCAGCAGAACAAGCTATGGCCACTACATACAGTAGGCTAGCTAACGCTAACTATTGACATTAACTTACGTGACGTAACCGGTCAATTACGTTAGCGTTGGACGTATCTACCTTTTAGCGCTTGCTAATACCATAAAACAATCACTAAAAGGTCACCGTAGTAAGTACTGACTTTAACTATACTGTAGTATACGATTCAAATATTTCAATTTCGTTGTTATCAATTGAAGAGGGAAACCACTTGAATCCCAGCGGTCTTGAATGCTAACAGTGGGCGGGGCCTATACATGGACTTTTGGGCTAGGCAGCTTTAGCCGGCAGACCAATGTAAAAGTAACCTAGCTAGTTACCTGATTCTGAACAAACGTCCCCGGCTCTAAATTTCAGCCGTTTTCGGTTCCCTTTCTTGGGCATGTCGACACGAATGATCTGTGAACGCTTAACGGGCTTGTGGGCCCTGCCATGTCTCTATGGCAAGCTGAGGTAGAGAGAAAGAAAGAAAAATGAGAAAGAAATTGAAAAATGTTCCGCCAGGATCTTCAGCCATCATGGAATGACGTAACTATGCAAGTAACGCGAGAGTATCGTCGTCGTTTCCCACTCTGCTGCTTTACTGCCCTCTGCTGGTTACTGCGAACATGTCAATGCCCAAAAGTGACCAAAAGTGTTTTTTTAGAAGAACAGTAACACGCTCTGAAGCAGCTGGGCTTCTTTTCAGAATGCTTTATGAATACTTAAGCCAACGGCAAAATAAGATAAACCTTTGTTGATCGTCAGTGGTGAAAATAGATGTTCCTTTTATTTCTCGATTTCAGTTTTAATATTGCGTATCACATTTGTATATCTATATCTTTATATATTAGTGCATTTGATATTGTCTAAAATGCTGTCTGTTTGATATGTAACACCCACTCACACCCCGAAAGCACTCATACTGGCTTCACTGAGAAACCATGAGATTGTTCATGTGTCAATCATTTCATGTGCCCATCCACATCTCACTCAACAGCAATATCAGAAAGTTAATTCAAGTACAGATACTTCATCACTCTGCCTCTCATATAGTTTCCAATGCACACCAGTAAAGCACACCAGAATGGCATGCACACCCAGACATCACTGAGCCAGGTAGACTGAGATAACAATCATCGGTCAGAGAAGGAAGACATTGGCAGAAATCACTTACATTGTTGTCAGACCCAAGAGTCAGAACGCTAAAATTATCCACAGTGCTGTGTTCAGTGACCTGTAAGTATTTTGTGAAAGTGCTGCAAGCCACAGCCTCAAATGGCTATGACAACATTGTTGTCAAAGCCTTTAAAATTCAACTGAGAGCCACAGCTCATAGAGTAAATTATATAAACAAAGCAACATTAGTTTTAAATGCTGTAGTTCAGAGAAGACCAAAAAAAGCAGAGGTGATGCCTTCACCTCTGGCCATGAGAAATTACACACTGACAAACGCCATCACAGTAACTGGCTTGTGTGTCTCCAACTTTAGAGATGTATCAGATGAGTTTTCAAGAAAAATCTGGTTCTTCTCATTTGTAGCCAAAGCTTTCATCAAGCCCTTTAAATCTAAAGTTGTTTTCCCTTATAAACACATTTTGTAACAATAACAAGATATATTCTCATTGTTACTCATCCAACCTGAATGAAAAACATAATTACCATCTAAACTGCCATTTGGATGTATTTCCACTATACTATTCAGAGGAAAATAGAGGGGAAAGTACTTGTTACTACCCCACATGTATTTGATACCTTTAGTTACTTTGTAGATTCAGATGAATAGTGCAATACCTAATCAACAAATCAATTATGAAGTATTATTATGGATTAAGACTGCACTGATCCTGTGGTACAAATTCAGGCAGTATGGCAAACCTTTAGTAAGAAAAAAAAAAAAAAAAAAAAGTAAGGCCAACCTTTTCCAGTTGCAACATTGAAATAATGTACATAATAATAATAATAATTATATATCAGCATAATATCATAATAATGCATCAGTAATTACAATTACAAATTAATAATATCATGAAATCTTCTGTCTAAGCTAAGAGGTTAAATAGATGAGTGAGGGCTTTTAAACCCAAGTTGTGATCTTCTTGCACTGAGTAAGTGAATGAATAATCCTTGTTTACTCATTAAAAATGGATTTAAAAAAAGTCTGTTAAATGTCATAATCTATATTGGCACAGGAGAAAATTAATACATAATTGAAGGAATTCATGATGTGTAATATGGGTTTAGACCTCTTTCATAATCAGGAATGAAACACTTCTTCCAAAAAGCTCTACATTTAATTACATTTTAAATTATTTCCTTTATCTTTCCATGACAAATTAACTTTACTTTTTTTTAATTTTTATTATTGATATAGACATATGAAATTATTGACCACTGGTTGATATCGGCACATAGCCTTCAGGTGTTGAGGAATAGATGGCAACTAAACAATTTAGTGAGACTCATTGTTAGTCACTCAGAGCAATGCACAGCCAAAACAGTTAAATATTAACAGTCGTCTGACTGTTAATATGTTTAATCTTAATGTAATTGTGGATCCTGCAGGGTGCGCTGCTCACTCAGTGCAGCCTGCCTCTGTGACGGTTAAGCTGCTGCAAGAACGCGCATCGTGTTTCAGGAGCTGTCGGGTCCTGAACGCGTTTAGTGGTGCTGATGTGAAAAGTGAATTACATTTTACCAGTCAAGTCCGTGAAAACGGCAGAAGCATGATATCAGTACAGAGTTTGTGCTGTGACACAGTGACCGTCCTAGGGTCCTCCGCTTTGCACGCGTATGTGGTGTCAAACGCTTAGCCCTATATGTTAAACGCTGGGAGTGTGTGTGTGTGTGTGTGTGTGTGTGTGTGTGTGTGTGTGTGTGTGTGTGTGTGTGTGTGTGTGTGTGTGTGTGTGTGTGTGTGTGAGGAGGAGTGAGCATCGGTTCGGTGGCGGTGTGTGGAGTGATGGAAGCGGAGAAGGCGGATGCAGATATCACTCGCGCTCACTGTCCCTAAGTCTAAGGACGCAGATTAAACGTTTCCTCTCGGATATTTTTCCTTTTTTTTATTTGCCTGCCAATGTGCTATGATCCACGTCGTGCTCGCGAGCACCACCCCTCCAAACGCACCCGTCTATCTCTGAGCTGTCAATCATATCACGCCGGGATTTCTACATGTGAGTGCGTGGCGCGCCGGGCAGGGCGGATCTGCTCACGAGGTGAAAAAACGCCGGTAATATGGATGAAAGGTCAACCATCATCTCATCGTTTCAATCCCTCTGATTAGGTAAGGCGATATAAGGATGCACGAGGAATGTGATGCAAAGAGAGTAAAGACGCGGATACGATTGCATTGGCGGTCCGTTGCTGTGGGGCGTTAAAAGGCCCTCTTATCAGTTAGATAATCAGGTTTATAACCCACATACATTCCATTCTCAATCCCGACAGCGACATTGTCCTATAGCGTTGCCCAGACCAGAGAGCGGGGAAGATGATGTGCGAGGTGATGCCGACCATCAACGAGGGAGACTCGGCTGGTCCTCCCAGAGGCACCAGCGGCGTCCCGAACGGCTCGGACCAGGAGGCCAATTTCGAGCAGCTGATGGTCAACATGCTGGACGAGAGGGACAAGCTCCTGGAGTCCCTCAGAGAGACTCAGGAGACCCTCATTCAGTCTCAGACTAAGCTGCAGGGGGCGCAGCACGAGAGGGACGTGCTCCAGCGGCAGATCAACGCAGCGCTGCCTCAGGTGAGGAGGGTCGGGCTGATGTGTGGGGTGGACGGGGGATATGTTGTCCAAGGGAGCAGCAACCGTAAGGTACAAATGTGCTGTAGAATTGGACAGATGTCTACCCTGTAGGCCGGTCAGTGGTGATTCTTGAAACCTCTGGTACTGAGGCTGAATTTCCAATGTAGGCAGAGTGGGTAACTCAATGGACAAGAAAGCTCTAATGTGCTGTGCTAACTGAATATGCACCAAGTGGCCTTAAAATGGCATCAAGGTGGACCCTCTTTCATCTAATCTGTGTCAAAATGTAATATTAAGACCTTACTTATTTCAGTTGTGTGCTTAACCTTTGCCTACCGGCCAGGCAATATTATAGCATACAAAATACATTAAGATTGTTCAGAAAGTGGGAGGCTAAGAATCTTATTTTGCCTCGAGGCTAATTAGCAGGTTAATATGGCCACTGATGAAATTACACTATTCCTTGATAAAAGGGTCATTGGGTTGAAACATGGCAACACATCTAAAGTCCCACCGCTAGAGCTAATATACCTGAGAAAGTTAAATACGACTGTTCTCGAGGTATAGACTTCTGCTGAGAAGCACACTCCTGCAAATACATCACCATAGGTGTGAGGATGATGGCACATGCTACTTCAGAAGCCAAAAGGATCTAAATGTTTAGTGGGTATGCAGTAGGTTGAAAGATGTATCAGAGGTTGATGGAGGGTTTATACTAACACAAGGAAGAATGCTGGCTCAGACTGTAGGTCTCAGACAGTTATCGAGAGCCTTGCTAGTCAGAGAAGAGGGCAGGGCCCACCTATCATTATATGGATTGAAACAGCCTGACCTCTGTATTCGGTGACCTGCCAGTAGTAATGTGATTGAAAGGTGCTGATGGTAAACTAGGATATCTTTGACATTTGTCGCCCATGTGTGTGTGCAAGTGTGTGTATTTGAGAGAAAGAGAGCTGAATAAGGGCTGGTGCAGTCACTGAACATGACGACGATGAAGCCTCAGCACATAAAACTGCGTTACCCTCTGACCCTTTGGTCTAAATGTGTGGCATGATGTCACAGTACAGTGTGTGTGTGTGTGTGTGTG
Source organism: Taurulus bubalis (assembly GCF_910589615.1). NCBI lineage: Eukaryota > Metazoa > Chordata > Actinopteri > Perciformes > Cottidae > Taurulus > Taurulus bubalis. The sequence goes on along the minus strand of NC_136593.1, from coordinate 26,048,326 downwards.
TGTGTGTGTGTGTGTGTGTGTGTGTGTGTGTGTGCGCGTGCGTGCATGCGTGCGTGCGTGCGTGCGTGCGTGTGAGTGTGAGCGAGGGAGAGAACCATGCTGACGATGACAGCCTCACTGCAGCCGCTTGTGAAAGAAACATGGCCGCTTGCTAGTGTACATGGCCCTGGGCTGCTTGCCTCCACACTTGCATACATGTCTGTTCGTGTGTGTGTGTGTGTGTGTGTGTGTGCAATCGCGCACGCGTGTGTGTATGAGTATGTGTGTCAGAGAGAGAAAAAGAGAGAGAGAGGAGAGAGTGGGAAGAGGCTGTCATGCTTGTTTTCTAATCCTGCTTGGTTCAGCGTAATGTTTTATTCTAGCAATAATACAAGTATTAGTTATACAGTCATAGACCTCAGGGACATTATACAGACATTATGACTGGCGCGCACATGCAAAAGCTGTCTCATTCTCTCTCTCTCTCTCTCTCTCTCTCTATCTCTCTCTCTCTGTCTCTCTCTCTCTCTCATTCTCAAAACACGACACTCATGCACAAAACACAGCAGTGGTCATTTCTACAGCTGACACAGCAGAGAGATGATGCAAGGGACAGTGGGTGAAGCAATCCTGAGAAATTAGGAAAATCTCAGTTGCAATTGATTTCTACTCTAGTTGTTGTTTCCTCAACTAAAGAAATATGAGTCTGACCTTGATGTATCATTGCAAATTGCAACGTGCATCTTGTCATAATGACAGGGAAGTGTGGAAAAAACAACTTCCTGTATCCGGTATCTCAAGTTTTAAATTGGAGCCATGTTGTAGCAGTAGGCGATGTGGCTGACCCCACCATCCTATATGTGTCAGCGGTAATTAGGCTGATTTGCGGCTGCGATTAACATACAGTAGTTGGTGTGTGTATGCCCTTGACTACAATACAATATCCCTTTGCTCTTGCAGCCTTTGTTGTGTAGCCCTCCAGTCATTCTGTCGACATGTGTGTTGCTGACTATGTGAGATGTATTTTTGTCTATGTGTGTGTTCAGTTCTCTCTGCTCCCAAGGTGTAAACTGATGTACGAGTGTTGGCACGGCAAGGCAGCCTTTTTTGCCCAAATCCAACCACTCTTCTCTTTCCATTTGCCTACAAACATTTGTCATCTTCACCTCCTACAAGGTGTGTGTGTGTGCGTGTGCGTGTGTGTGTGTGCGTGTGTGTGTGTGTGCGTGCGTGTGTGTGTGTGTGTGCGTGTGTGTGTGTGTGCGTGTGTGTGTGTGTGCGCGCGTATTTCTGTTTTTGTTACGTCTTCTGTCCCCTGACTCCATGGGACTGGTCCGACCCAGAACTGTCAGATCTATGTCTCTCTTCCACACACACACACACACACACACACACACACACACACACACACACACACACACACACACACACACACACACACACACACACACACACACAATAGACTAGGATGGATATGTTCATTAGCTACAAAGAATAGAGTTTCAGATTAACATGTCAGCCCATTACAGTGCAAAATGCTTCTAATTCAGCCCTCAGAGATGGGTTTTCCCAAAGATAAATTAGGTTTTAAACACAGGCACGCATGCTTGCCTGCACAGTGCACACACATACTTATGACGTAGACACACACACAAGCACAGTGCCTGTTCCTCTTCTGTGTGAGAAAAACTGTTCTGACACTGTCAAGTAGAATGTGTTGTAAGGCGTGTGTGTGTGTGTGTGTGTGTGTGTGTGTGTGTGTGTGTGTGTGTGTGTGTGTGTGTGTGTGTGTGTGTGTGTGTGTGCATGCGTAAAGCAGAGAGAGAGCAGACAGTGGGTGAAGACTGTGTGTCAGACACAAAAGCAGATCACTGTTGCTCTTCCATATATTTATGGGTCATATATTCCTATATTTCCACTATTTTCTAGTATTCTGTGTTTAATATTATGACTTATAAAAGATAGATTAAAAAAATGAGAAAAAAAAATGTGCTTACCTTTTTGCCGTGAGTAGACGAGTAGGTTGATACCACTCTCAATCTGTGAGCCATGAGCCAGGAAGTTATTAGCTAAATTTAGCATAAGGAATGGAAGCAGGTGGGAAACATCTAACTTGGCTCTGTGTGGGTTTAGTTTAATCTATACAGACAGAGAAATGTGAATATGACAATTTGTAGTTTTAGGGGATGTCATGAAGCTATTGATCACTATTTTTATTATGACTTACTATTTTTGATGAACAACAACTTAGTTTCCGCTGGTTGCTTGGTGCACAAAATGTGTTCATGATTTAAGAGTTGCTGGTGTATTTGTTTTAACTGTGACTAGAGCCAGGCTAGCTGTTTCCCCCTGCTTCCAGTCTTTATACTAAGCTAGGCTAACTGCATTAAGGCACTACCTCCATACTTCACATTCAGACATAAGAATGGTTTCAATCAATCTTATTCAACTCTCGAAAAAAGAAAAGATGAAATGTAAAACTATTCCTTAAAAGGAAGTGAGCTTTCCAAAGTCTGAGAAATTATTTCTGTAAAATAACGCCATCCAACCCCTAATCTAATGAGTGTGTGTTGTGATGTTTGGACACCTGTTCCAGTCAGAGACAACACTGGCTATTTTTGCCAACATACAAACACAGAGTGAGTTCTAACTCCTTCGTCCACACTAAAAACACATTTAAACATATACATGCACATACACCTTTTGTATGTTGTTTTGTTTACTTGACCACTGACCTGTCCTTTGACTTCTCATAGCAGAGATTGTTGCTTACTCTTGTACAGAAACATTAACACAAATATACACACAGATAATGTGCACATAAGTCTACAATCACTGAGCCTCAATGAAGAAGTACATGTCAGGTTTTCATGGTTGCACAATATTGGGAAACAAATAACGTGGTGAGATATTTTTCTGCCACATATATTGCAATATAAAAAAAGGAATTTTCACCAGATGACTTGAAAAGCTTATTTGGAAATAATTCATCTTTCTAGAATTATTGGGGGGATTTTGAACAGGAGTACATCTGCATAGAACATTAAAATAGCTTTAAAAATAAAAGCTGAAAAATTACTTTTACTCCGAAGACTTTTCTTGATATGAACCGCCCTGTCTCGAACTTTATAGAAATACAATTGTTTTCAACACACCAAACACAAACAGGTAAGCAGTGTGATCTGTGAAGAGTGGTGCCTAGAGATGATCCAGGAGATATTACGGATGCAACGAGGCAGCAGCTTGTCACTAAAATGAGACTATCTGGCCCACCTTAAAATTTGGCTAGGCCAAAGTTGCTGCTAACCCACTTTAATCAGCAGGTTGCAAAGCAAGACAGGGGCGCTTGGCTTGGGTCTTTAGGAGGTTCTTTCGCACATGAGACAATGAGGCGTCCGCTAGTAAAAACGGATTCATCCTCGGGAGTGTGGCGGAGTCAGGACACTCAGTGTAAATGTAGCAAAAGATATGCGTTTTAAAATAAAAATTTCACATGGGGATTGAACCTGCTACCTTGTGGTTTAAGGACAATCACTCTACCACTTGAACTACAAATGTTGATAGGAATATAGTTTGCAAAGTTGTGATCGTAATTAATCTCAAAGAGGCCGACACATGACTATTTTTTTTTCTCCTCTTCATAAGAGTTTGATAGTTATAAACAGGTAAAATAGCAATACAATGTCAATAATTGTCTTTATTCTTGTTCTACAATGTCATAAATACAACAAACTATAGTTTTTGTAAATATAATTAACATGACTATACAACTTTAGAAGCTGTGATATCAAATAGCAGACACATTTTTTTGGTGGAAAAAAGGGCAAAATGGCTTTTTGGATAGGAAAGGTTGCTGACCCCTGGCCTAAACTGTACACACACTGCACTGCTATATTCACAGCTATAACATTACTGCTTACTTTATTAGGCCCAATAGTTTTGAAGTTATGAGTATTGAAAAACAAGACACACCCCGAAGACGTTCATTGGTCCATATCTTCTAAAGACAATGAAATATCTCCAATAATATATCTCCATTGATATATCTCCAATAATGATCCACAGAAAGTGTGGTATGAATCGGATCCAGCGTGTAGGAAGGGTTCGCAATAATGTGTTTTTCACAAAGTTCAAAATGGTGGAAAATCTAAGTAAACAGAGTTTATGGGTCTGAGAGTTTTTTTTGTAGAGCAGGTGGAGATGTGTGTCAATTTTCATATCAATCAGATATACTGGCTGACGGGCGTCTATGTCTATTTTCACCAAGCCTGACAAATATGCGTCCAATTGCATCCTTAGAATTACAATAGGGTCCTCCCGGACTGACTACGTCAGTGCTCGGACCCTAATAACCCAGCAGTCCATTATCTGGTCCCTCAGACAGTCCCTCCTACTCCTTTCAGCTGACCTTAGCCCACAGCACAACACAGTCTAGAGTGGGAGGGAAGGTTACACAAATTGCTCACTGTTTAAATCTCTGCAAAGCACCTTGTGTCTGTGTGACAACATAACAGTCTGGCAAAAGATTAATACCGATTTGGTTATAAGATGTGGTGTGTTATATTGAGAGGAATTATTGCAATTATGTAAGAACTGAAATGAAGTAGTGATGAATACAAAGTTGGCAAACTAAGTCAACAATCACCAATGTTTACAAAAGTAATTTAAACTTTCAGAAAAAGGTGTGCATTTCCCCTGAAACTATATTCTCATAACTAGGGGCAGCTGCAAATCTTGTTTTTGCTGCCATGCAGTGGTTTAACCTCTCACTCTGCTGCAGAGATGTTCAAGTTTACCCCAGGATGTGTCAATACGCTGTGACATCCCTGTTGATTGTGGTTATAGGTGCAGCAGAGCCCACTTAGTTGGGCTTTTTTAAGAGGTAAAACACTGCCTGGTGTTTAAGTACATTTGGGAACTAGTTGAGTTCAGGTTTTTTACTATGAGGCATACCGTTTATTTTCTTCATGAAGATATCACGAAGCAGATGTGTACCCTCGGTTTAAATCAGTGTAATGAAGTACAAAGAATGGTATCATAGACCTTAATCAACCCCAGTTTTGCAATTAATTAATATATGGTCTTATGGTTAGCTCGGCAAATAGAGTGCAGGGTACTTTACCCTATTTGAACCAGGGCTTGGTACTACTCAGCCAGCAGAGTTATTGTATTAGAGGTGTGTTTTTCTTACAGGTACAGTGTCGAGGAGTTGCATGTCAAAGCTAATATACCACACATCAGAGGAATGAGGAAGAGCTTCAAGGTCCCTTTGCACTGTGTTTGGAGGTGGCCTGAGCTTATCATGGACACACACACTCTTCCTAATATACATATATATCCACCTCCATCCACAAACAAACAATAACACAAACACTGCTTCGTTTTCTTAAATGTCAGCGTCTACATGTCGTGTCGAGTATGTGCGTGTGTTTGTGTGTGTGAGCGAGCGAGCATGCCCACGGCTAGTGTTGCTTCTGCATGGATGGCTGAGGCAGCTTTGTACACTATGATAGAAGAATATTGAGGATGGTGGGCAAAGTCAGTTGAAAAATTACCACATCTCATTGGTCTGTTGCTGAAGTCCAAATCTTGTGCTACGTGTTATGTAAGTATTAAATACTGGAATTTGGGTTGATGTGGAGGAAAGTGGAGCATCAAAACTGAGCAGCTGAATGTCACCAATAAACCCAGTAAGAAAAGAGAGGCATTGAGAGAGAGAGAGAGAGAGAAAGAGAGGCAGAGCAAGAGAGAGAGAAAGAGAGAGAGAATGAGAATGAGAATGAGAACTGAAAGAAAGATGTCATATCCATGTTCTTTTTTTTAACTTTTTTTTTGTATTTTCATCACATCAGAGTCCTCCTTGACATCAAAATAAACAAACATGATAAAGCAGGTACCAAATAGTCAAAACGGTGGCGTTTAGTGTCGGTAGTCTAAATGCGAGTATAAATTCTAACTCTTGCATACATGAACATCCACACTAACAGATGCCCATACACTTACGCAGCAGTCTACACACATACCCGTACAGCATACCCGTATGCTCCCTCCTCCATATACTCACTTCAACATACACACTCCACCAGGAGGGCTCAGCAAGGAGGGGGGGGAAGGACCGAAACGCCCAACCAAGTACAGTTAAATGCGATTATGTAATACATACAGTAATCATCCAGTCATATCCATGTTCTTACCAGCTTAACCGCACCAAACCATTGCTTATCCCCAACCATCTCCAATATTTCTTTTGAAAGGATGTTTTGGGGCCAGGGGAGAGAGAGAGGTTACATAACCATAAACATGTCCATTTTAAGGACATGTAAACCAGATGTAAACCAGCCAAACGTGTATCGAAATTATCTACATCACCTCTCACTTCTTCATATCTTCATCACTATAGCACTTTATTATGCTTTTATTGTATGCCTTTGATTACACTTCAGTTTTGATGGACGAGTCCGATACCTTCTGCCCATAACTTTGGCAGACCCAGAATTTTGCCCAGAATTTTGCGAGAGAGAGTAGAGGAAGAAGTGAGAAGTGAATCTAATTAACAAGGTGTCTACTACCTCCCAGCATCAGACTGACATCACACCTCTCTCTCTGTCTGTGTCTCTTTCATATCCTCTCTTCCCCTCCTGCTGCATCACGATAGCTTAACATCATCTGTCAGTCTCTTTTCCTCCACTCCACAGCAGTTCACTTCTCTTCTTTCTAAATTTGTTGTCCAGTCTTTATTCAAGCACACCCAAATGCTCTGACATGGTCAAACTGGCTCCTGGCAAGAGCTTATGCACAGCTTTCGGGCCCCTGAGCACTAATAGATTGTTAGTGTGCAAAGCTAGCTCCCCCACGCTGCCCTACCACACCATGGCTTCTGTGCTCCATCTCTCAGTGGTATCTATTGCTCCCTCCATCCCTCTGCCAGTACCATCTGGCTCTCAGCACCAGGCACATTTAGCTCAGCCGGGCGCCAATTTGTCCCCCTGGCTGTCCGGGAGAGAGAAGGCGAGTGAGGGAAGGAGGAGTGGGAAAGAGAGATAGATGTGGAGAGTAAGATTTAATAAAGATAAACAAAATGAGAGTAAGTCAGGAAAAGAAGAAGCAGAATCAAGCATACCTGACAGTCCCCAGCAGCGAGGGACATGCTCTGGTAATGGATGGAATGAATAGTTACTGTGTGTGTGTTTGTGTGTGTGTGTGTGTGTGTGTGTGTGTGTGTGTGTGTGTGTGTGTGTGTGTGTGTGTGTGTGTGTGTGTGTGTGTGTGTGTGAGTTCCCTCTCCCTGGTAATAATAGTAGAGTGATTGGAGTTGCAGGACTACCAGAGGGGATGGGAGAGTAATGAAGGAAAGAGGCAGGAAGGGACAGAATGAGAAAGAGGAGGAGGAGGAGGAGCAATGGGATGTGAGATGACGTTTTCCAGCCAGTAGTTAAGCCCACAGCCCTGCCATGTCTAACAACTACCCTATTGGAACTCTGTCAGCTCACTTTCCCTCCTGCAACACCCTCCGAATGGAAGATAAGGTGTCGATGGGCGGGAAGTGTGTGTGGATATTTGACTGCTTTTTGGTTGTGGAAGTCAGACTATGTTTGTTTCAGAAAAGTATGGCAGGGTCTCAATGCCCAAGGTTATAAACTTCAAGGTCATACAATCTGAAATTATACTCACCCACACATGTGCAAAGACACACAGCAGTAATGGTGACATCTTTTAGACCCCAGTTTTTCCCAGCAAGAGACTTAAGCAGCTGCAGCACAGGCATCAGAAGCTAAGTCCCCGGCTGGACCCTTAAAGGGATTTAAAGAACTTCAAAATGCTTCATCTGCTCCATGAAATACAGCTTGTCAGAGTCTCACAACATAGCACATACCCCCCACTGCTGACAACACTGCTGATAACACACACACACACACACACACACACACACACACACACACACACACACACACACACACATTTGCGAGAGTGTGGCGGTTGCAAGTGAAATGCAGGATATGGGAGAAGGACACAGTTGCTGTATATAGCTAACTGCTCCTGTGAAGCAAACATTTATCTGTGGGCATGTACATGTTATGTGAAGGCTGCGGAACAAATCATACCTTTATGTTATTTGTTTAATAATTTGTGTTGAATTGGTTTTAGGATGTGGATCATAAATAAGCATCTGGGAGTGACATTTATCCAGAATAAAACAATTACTGATTTGTCTTCACGCGTAGCCTTTAGGAACTGGCATAATTAAGCAACAAACATGTCGGTGAAATGGGAGTAGTATGTTCAGCAATATGTCTCTATACAAATTTTTACTACCAATTATATTAAACAAAATAAAGCCTGAGCTGAAAGTGATTTGTAAAAAAGAAATTGTTTTCCTTATAAACCTGCTCATTACTTACCAGTGACACAGCTGTATTGCTCAATTCATAGCATCGTGAGAAGATTAATTTCACCAGGTAACTACATTAACTGATTTTATGGTCAATTATTAACACATTGACAAATGATCACAGTTGATGTGTCTGAAGTGTTGAGCAGACAGCTGTTTATTTATCTTATCATCCATATTTAGTGTATTACCTATTCAGTACCTGGCACCCAGCACGCCCCTGTTTGGAGAAGCACAGGGAGAAAAAAAGCAATCTACTCATGTGGACAAGGGCAGAGGCAAAACTACAAGAAAGGCCCACCTGAAAAAAAAAACAATATCGTTTTTATTGTAAACTATATTAAGAATATTTGCACAGCTTTATCTTGCCTCTAGTTCAGTCCTGAAGAGGGACTGAACTGAAAGTGAAACTTATCGAAGCTCTCAAAGCCATTGAGACTCTGTTGACAAAAACAGAAAAACTAGAAGTTTCAAATATTCTAAGTATAGCTTACACTTAAACTGATATTTTTTAGGTGGGTCCTTCTTTTAGGTGCTAAAATATGGTTTGCTGTTGACCCGTCCACAGCAGTACATTTGCTCCTGTTTGCTGTCTGTTTCTCCAAACTGGTGAAGTGTCGACTGCCATCTACTATAGATATTATACTGACTATGGATATGGATAAGTACGCAACCCCATGTCACAAGATCAGAACTATCCCTTTAATTTAGAGTGATAATGATTAGTGATAATTATCACAGCACTCACTATTGCACACTGTCTATATTACATATAGTAATTTGATCCATTATTAATATAAAAATATTGATATATATCGTTTAGATATATCACTTATTTAGAGGCGAAAACAGGAGTCAACATACCCAACGTGCTAGGAACCATGCAGTAGCTCTGCAATGCATAGAGTTTGGGTAATTCTTGTCCACTTATGTTTTGTTGGTTTAGTTGTGCAGTTTAAACTTGATTGTCATTCTTGTCTTCTTCTTCTTCTTCTTCTTCTTCTTCTTCTTCTTTTTCTGTCGAATCCCTGTTGCTTTAGTGCAGCGAGTGCACATTTGCATAAAATGTTCATGTAATTGATAGATTTCATGGCAGACACTTTAAAAAAGGGACCCAGGCTGTAAAACATAGAATATGATAATTACCTTGTATAGTTCTCCATTAGTTACTCCTGGTAAACAGACGCTAAAGGTATTGATTTCTTGCATCAGAAAATGGTTCAAGTGATGAATTGCCCACACAGAGTCAGCACTTCCTGGTACTGTGTGTATTGAATTGGGTGTATACGTCCCACACACCCATGCATAAACACATACAGAACACTCTTGGATGTGTCTCGCAGGGACACATCCGTATGTGCTGATGTGAATGAGATGTTAGCCACCTGAAAGCGTTATCATGGCTGGCCAGACACCAAAATACGCAGTGTTCTGAGGATCGGCTTTGATAAATAGATGAAGATATGCACCAGTCTTACACTTCTAAACCCTATCTGAAGCAGACTTCACTAAGTACATACTGGAGAAACTAATAAGATATTTTTACTGCACGTACATCCACAGAAAGCTCTCAGATCGTCTTGTCTCTGTATTAAATCACGATCCGTGAGCACCACCTACAACAGTTCTCAGCGGCAGTCTGTTATTCATTTACTTCCAACTTCATTCACAGACGTGTGGGTTGGTGCAGACACTCAAACAGTTTCCTATATAAGCTCCATCCCTGTGTCTTTGAATGTGTTCAAAGCTTTTTGTCCATAATCTTTCGATTAATTTGTTTTTGTGTCTCCTTGTTTTCATGCAAACCTGTTGTTTAAAATTACTTAATGAATCCACTTGAGTTGACTCAGTGAAGACCCAATATCCATATTAAGATTACAGAGACACTGATGTGTTCCCTCTCTTCAAAATATTGCTCTTCTCCCTTTCGTCTCTCCCTCAGTCTCAATGACTCCCTGTCTCTTGCGCTTCCTCACTTTACGTCTTATCAGTGCTGATGGCTTTAAGCCCATGTGCTGAGAGCTCTATTAGTTAGCTATTGTTCTGTCAGATAATGGGTCATATCTCTCAGCTAGTTCACTGTACTTATAGCTTAGCTCTGACTGCATGAGGTGGTAGCACAGCCGCTGGGATATGAGAACTATAGGCACAAACATCCATATTCTTCAAAAATGATATATGTATATTTATATACGTATATTTTGCAGCTTGGAAGTGTATGTGTGTATGTCCTGTAGCAATTGCGTGTGTGCATTGAATTAATCTAAATCAGCTCATTAAACCAGGAGGTCTTCACATCTTCATAGCCTGAGACCATTTTACTATGTTTACATGAGGCTATGCTTATAGTGTGTGTGTGTGTGTGTGTGTGTGTGTGTGTGTGTGTGTGTGTGTGTGTGTGTGTGTGTGTGTGTATGTGTATGTGTATGTGTGTGTGTGTGTGTGTGTGTGTGTGTGTGTGTGTTATTATTGCCTGGTACCATGGAAACATTTGTTGTGTGATTGCATTGTTAAGTTGATGTTCATCTGATCACAATGGTAATAGCATGAACTGCTCCCACATATTGTAATTGTATGAATAACTGACAAAAGTCACTGTCATCTCTGTGGCTTGCTCAGTCTGTCAATGATGAAGGTCAGCAAGCATTGTGGTGCACCATTAGTATAATGGGGCTGTGACTAGCCTGCCCCAGTGCAAGAAGAACATCATTCACACTTAGTTGCTTTCCTCTTTCTGTCTCTTTTTCCGTATGCTCTGCACCGTCTCTTCTTGCCCTCAATTCCACACGCTAATAGCCCTTTCATTTACTCATGCTGACTCTCACCCACTACTCTTGTGCACATACACAATTAGACTTTAAACAGTCAAGTTCCGTGTCAGTGACATCAGATACCCCTTGGATGTTTTTGAACCCCTCAAATTTGGTTTGAATCTCAAGCAGTGCACTCATGTAGATACTACAACAGTAACAAACAATTTAAATACACTGTTAAATGCTTGACTGTATAATTGGAAGGCCTGCAGTATATATAATTGGAAGTGACCTAGATCTGGATAATTGAACACCTGTAGTCAGCAGCATTCAGTTTGACTTGAACCTGATGGTACCTCTGTTTGCTATAACATACAGCACATTTGGTCTGTCTAGATTACTTTAATTCTGTAGTGTACGACACAGTGCTTTTTTTGGCAGTCCTTGTAAGACAAACAGTGCCAGCAATGGAGTCATAATTTCAGCACAATTTATGGTAGTAGTATATTCAATATTCAGTTTGGTTAATGCATATTTAGGAAAATACAGATATATGTAGAATACTTTGTCTATTTTTTAGCGTGGAATCATCTTGTTTTTTTTACAACCAGTCTGAGCTTCTTAGAAAGCTCTCACATCCTAATGGGGCTCTAAGTTAGTGTGTTATTAAATGCAGGTGCACAGCAAAGTGCAAACACTTAAGTGTATGCATATAAACAACTGTTGTGTTGAATTATTAGACAAATATATGTGCGGTTTGTGTAACGGGTGAAGTATGGACCCAGAAGTAGTACAACAGACACAGTGAATCGTTTGAGAGATACTTTTCACCCAGGCAGAAGACACACAGGCAAACAGTCTCCAATTTACCGGGGCAAAGGCAAGGCTAGAATCTCGTGGTCAGGGACGGAAGGCTGAGTCTATACTGGGGCAGAGGTAAGGCGGAGAAGTCCAAACAGGCAGGTTTGGCACTGGGAAAACAGTCGGAGGGTAAACGCTGGAAAGTGGGCATAATGCAGAGAATGATCTGGTAGTGAACGTGTCATCTTCTTCTTCTCGTAGTTTAACGGCAGTTGGCATCCATCTAATTGGTGCGTTACCGCCACCTTCTGCTCTTGCGTATGACTCAGACAATAGGCTTACACTCTTTACCCCAAGGCAGTGAATGTGTGTGACAAGCTGGGGCGTGTATACCAAAGGGAGTAGGTGCAGCAGAGTAGGCAGTTGAGAATGATTGAGCTGATGAGGTGGGCGTGACTAACAGTTGCACTGAATGAGCTGATGAGGTGGGAGTGACTAACAGGTGCACTGAATGAGCAGATGAGGTGGGAGTGACTAACAGGTGCACTGAATGAGCAGATGAGGTGGGAGTGACTAACAGGTGCACTGAATGAGCAGATGAGGTGGGTGTGACTAACAGGTGCACTGAATGAGCTGATTAAGTGAGCGAGAGACAGAATGGCAATTGAGAAGGAAAGCTGAAGTGTGACAGTTTGCTTCAGATGTCTGTGTCTGATAAAGGTGATCCTGACCATTGAAGGAGTTTTAAAGTTTTTCCAAGATAATATGCTTCTTTTTTCTGTTGGTACGAAACCCAAGTAGCCTGTACGACGTGGATGAAATTAGTGGAGAAAATCCCAGTATACTAAATATATTATATATACTATATATTATATATACTATATCAAATTAACCCAGAATCTAAAAGTAAGCAGATTTAAACTGATGAAGGTTTTTATCAGGTTTCTACAAAGAGTAAGGTTGAGCTTCCAGTATAACTATAAGTTCCGTTTCCGTATTCTTCTACAGGGAGTCATGGTGACTTTCAAATGTTCTTTACAAAAATCCACAACCTTTCCCAGTTCTTTTATTCCTTTACTTTTTCTTTTCTTTTTACAATGATCGCATGCAAAGTCACATTTGGGGAAGATTGTGGTTGTTGATGAAACTTCTTTGGTGCTATCTATTTTCAACAATGTAAATCAGTGAATGTCTGTTTGATATTCCATCTCGTCTTCAGGCCAACTCCTCAGCGTGTTGCAAAGATCAATATTACAGTCTGACCATGCCAAACAGTACCGCATGCATTACCTTGGCAAAATAATAAAACTCTTGCCACTTACTCTTGCTTTCCGGATGTGGCAACTGTGAGCTAATATCTTTTAAAATATTGTAGTGGAAACATAATAATTTAATTTAAATTGAATTGCATACACTGTTTGTAGTTACGAGTGGAGGAGTTGGCTTGCATTCGTCCCCTCTACTTAAGTTTAGTGAAGGCTGCTTGAAGCCTCTGTGGAAAGCTGTTTTCATTTTGAGTCGCCTTGCAAATGAGAGAAGGAATGGGGCAAAACAATTGTGAATGAGAGACGGATTGACACAGAAGAAGTTCCTAAAGGTCATCAGACAGTGTCATCTGCCCCCCTCCTTCACTTCTGCTGCCATCCTCCTCTATTCCTTTCCAACCTCCAGTTTCAGTTACATCTTTTTGTCAATGCGATCTGTACATTTTTGCCTTCTCCTATCTGATCCTCTGTTTCCTCTCAGCACGTCTTGTTCTCTCAGCTAGTGCTGGCATGTCAGCATCTTGTGTCAGCAACGTTCTTTCCTCTCTTCCCTTCTTCTCTTTTCTTTTCTCTTCAGCGAGGGGGGAACAAGAATTTTGTTTAATATTTCTTTCTGGTCTTCTTTCAAAAACATTTAGTCATCTGTAGTCTGTTTAATTTTTTGTAACCCTATACTGTTTCCATGGTTGCCAGATTACAGCAATAGACCTCCATGCTCATAAACAAGTCAACATAATGAAGAGCAAGGGTTAGTGATAAGATAATGCAGAAGGCAAGATACACAGTAACAGTGATACAATATTTAATGGAGCCCTTGATGTTGCAATATGGATATCATCATGTGATCAAGCATATATTTAATGGAGGCACTGTACAGTTTTGGTCCCTCCGTGAGGTTTAATATTCCTGTTTATAATACGAGATTGGGAGCATTTTGATTGCCTCTCTATGGCTCTCAACAGGAAGGGTTGGTGCTACGGTCCGTCGGTCGGGACGGCGTTATCAGCTGTAACCGCTGTATGATGAGCTGTGCAGAGTTGTCTGACTACATAACACACAGAGGGGGATTGACTTATTTCTCTGGTCAAGGACTCCACTATATCTTTAGGCAATAGTGGTTTGCTGCTTAATGCTCTGAATGTTGTGTTTTGCTCCTTTAACAAGCCACACATCTTTACAGCCATGTTACAGATTAACAATTATATGGCACATCTGCACTTGCTATTGAATGGCAAACCTTCATAAACAGCTGCATAAATCCCTCCAGTCTGCGTAATTTAGAGCATTTTAATGTAAGCTATTATCTAAGCATTAACAAACTTCTTCGAGAACTATAAAAGCTGATGTCATTGCTTCCAATGACAAATACTGGGCATGTATTATGCTGCAAGATCATCTAAATTTGTCATCAGGTTATATATATTCCTGTCATTTGCTAAATCACTTCTACTTCCCGACCTGTGAAAAATGACATTTCAGTTCTGTGGTGCATCATTGTCATCGCACACTCTCACGCACAAACCTAGAGACTACACACAACAACGGTGGGATTACACTACAGATCCAGTTGGCGCTTATAATGATGACTCAACAGAACATTTGTCCGTCCCTCCAGTGTTCCCTCTCACCCTGAGGGCACACTGCCAACGAGTCCCACAATTTTTCAAATACATCTTCACAAAGCATCTCTGCTTGTTCGTCTGTCGTCCAATCAGACTCCATACTTCATGCTTTATATGTGTATGCGGTTCTAGGAATTTTTAACTGGGGTGGATCAAATATAGCAAAGGGATCTCTGGAGGTGGCCAAAATGTGACATTTTATTATATGAATTAATATTCTATTAATAATTGGTTAAAACATAAATGGATAGGCTGCATAAATACACATAGCTGTTGTTGGTCATTTTGCAGAACCTTTAAAGTCTAAAATAAAAAGGGAGGTGAGGGGAGGGGGGCTGTAATGTGTACCCTCACCATTTGGTTGTCTGATATGTTAACCTTTCACTCCTTATTTGTGAGGTCTATTGTACATTAAGTCTTGTTTTGTAATTTCTACAAATAAATCATATATAAAAAAAAAAAAAAAGACAAATAAATGGGACCTTCTGCGCTCATTTACAAAACAACTCGTTCAGCCCCAGCGGTCTTTTCTTGCAT
This sequence comes from Taurulus bubalis, assembly GCF_910589615.1. Classification (NCBI taxonomy): domain Eukaryota; kingdom Metazoa; phylum Chordata; class Actinopteri; order Perciformes; family Cottidae; genus Taurulus; species Taurulus bubalis. The sequence goes on along the minus strand of NC_136593.1, from coordinate 26,032,980 downwards.
ACCCATACTAAATCCAGATTATTTTATCAACCACAAGGGCTATTTGAATCATTTCAAAAGGTCTAATATACAGAAAACACTGGTGAGATTAGTTAAGAGGTGTATATAGTAGTATATGTGTTGTTACTATTTTATTGGTTGATGATAGAACACAGGGAAAACATTTTTTTTTTTTACATCCAGGAGTATTATGCTCTTTCAAACGGTGCATATGAAAGCTTTTTATTTAAACTATAAAATAGCACAATATGTTCACAGTCTCTCTGCAAAGTTTGACTTTATTAAGTTAAGTCAAATATTTTTAGTTATTCTTTTAGTACAGAAGTTTAGGCGAATCTCCAAAATGGAGCATCTAAGATTTGTGTGTGATATTGACATTTTCTCATGTAACACGCTATTTATTTAACTTTATATCACTAATGGTGTTCAATACATCCACATACAGCAGTAATATCCACTAAATAAACCTCAATTATACTTTTGTGCCCTCAAATCATCATAAAATATTAAAGGATTAACTATGCCATGCTGAGGTCGTTTTCAGTCTAAAACCCCTCCTTTTAATCGTGGGAGCCTATTGGAGCCGTCTAAAGCATCACAATGAGACTGACAACACGTTTAGCTACTTACAATGAGTCAAGTATCACATTTTGTGATCCGTAGTATTAGATCTGCTGAGACTCAAAATGCTGTAGAAAGCCTCCCAAAACGCGTCATGGGGCCTACTCAGACGCAGGCGGTCATTAGAGTACAAACATCGAAATGTAAGTCATATTTCAGTTTTTTTTGCTGAAAAAAAAATGTTTTGCTGGATGCAATGTGGTTGATAAATTGTTGAGGCTTTGCCTGGGAAGAGATTTGGCGGAATCTGTATCTTGTAAGCTTTACAGAAAGGTACGCTAACCGTGTGTAGCATCAAGCTAGCACGACGAAAATGTATAATTTCCATAACTTTAGTCATTATTGAGTCATCAAGTCATACTTATGGTTTATGTTAATATTTATGGTTGAATTGTGTTTTAAACATGCAAAATCGATTTATATGCACTTGTAAGGCTAGGCTAGGCTGTGTCGTTTTGTTTGCTTTTTGATGTGACATCAATAGGTCTGGTATTGATTCATGGAAAATATGAACACATGAAGGAAAAACAAACTGCAAAGTGTTGAGCAAACCCTGTCATGGTACACCAACATAATACCAATGTACAGGCTTGTTTTAATCTGAGGAGATTAGCATGATTGGATGGATAACATGTATCATTACAGAGTGAGTGTAGTTGGGATTTTTGAAAATAGCAATGGATCATGGGTCTATAACACACCATTCAAAGAGTAGATGTTACTTTGAAATACTAATCTACTACTACTACCATTAATAATATGATTAATAATAATAGTCAGATGACTAAAGCTCTACCTCTGCCATTAAGAATATTTACTGTGATTCCAAACAAAACTAGGAATGAGTAAATCACATATTATGTTTTTATGTGATCCGTAATGTGTTTGTTTGACCCATTCAACCACCACGATGTCTAATAATACTGCAGATGGGTTTACTTTAGAGCTGAAAGCCGGGTACATCTTTAAGGGGTGCCTTGTGCGTCTGTATCAGACGTCAATGGCGTGGGAATGAGACCGGACGGGAGCAGCAGAGCTGATGAGAGCAAAACCTTTCTTCACCTCTCAAAGCCCTGCAAATTCAGTCTCCATGGAAACAGTCCTGACACCTTCTGTCCCCATGGGACACCAACTGTCAGCAACTCCATATGTGTGTGTGTGTATGGCTGTGCATATGTGTTTTATCACGTGATTATGTATAATCTTATCCTGCCCAGCATGAGTCTTGAAATCATAATATCAGGTGCAAGTAGCTATGAAAGTGACAATTTGACACTTTAAAGCTCAGGCTTTTTCTTTCTGTGTGTATTTGTTTGGCTGTGAAGCTCCAACCTTGATGGCTGCTTCTGATCGGCTGCCAAAGCTGAGCCGCTCAATGTGTTAGTGGGTCTGGCTGAAGGACTACATGGAGGAATCCCCTGTTCTGGGACAGGATGATGAAAGCAGTGATGGACCAGAAGAGAACAAACAGGAAGTAGTAAATAAACTGTACTGGATGTACTGCATGTTTCATCCTCTTACGCTGTCCCATCACCAAGGCTGGTTAGTTAAATAATAAAATGTATAGAGCAATCCTGCAATGCACCTAAAGGTGTTGTGCCAAAGGTACAACTACAACTGCAGCTAACCTTAACTACAAACAATCAGTCAGGTACTTTGGCTTCAGTAAAGATGATAGAAAAATAAAATGAAGCTCAGAGTTAATGAGGAAAAAATATGCTGCTTTAGGAAGAAACTAGAACAATTTGATATCTGGCCTGAAACACAATCATGTCATGAAATATGAGTGCATGGCCAAGAAAAGAAACAAGATAACTGAGAGCATTTGAAACTTGATATTTATAATATTTTATTCATTATGGGGGCCTTTTTGTCATCATCAATAATAGTGTACCGGTAGATAGACAGGAGGAGAGGGAGGGTGTGACATGCACCAAAGGGTCCAGGATGTATGACAAGCATATTTCATGTAATCAGGATGCCCGTAAACAGAGCATACTTGACTTTTTGATTTTCTATTTTAGTTGCCTAAAAGATTTCTAGCTACTGAATATACAATTACAGTACTAAGAGGTGAACTGTGAGGATAGATGATCTTATGCACAGTTGTATTACAAAATAGATTCATAATAATGTTACAGGGGAGAAGAATTGTTTATCATCAATTCATTTGCCTATTTTCTCAATTAATCATTTAGTCGATATAAAATGCTGGAAGATAATACAAAATGGCCATCCTAGTTTCTAAGAGTCCAACGTGACTTTTTTTTGTTGATTAGCCCAGCAAATTTCATATTGGATGAAGTTGAAGTTGGAGGAGCAGATATTTTTGGGATTTGAATTTTAAAAATGATTTAACAAGTCAAAATAGATTATAGATTATTTCTGGTATATATTAGTTTTGCAAGTAATTATGATATGGATTTAAAATTTTATCAACCATTTTCTTATCTCAGTCGAAAAAGAACTTCGGGGGAACAATGTTATAATTCTCCTAAGCAAACAGAAATCCAACACAGGGAGGGAAGATAGTTAACAGGAAATAAAGGAAAGGGGGAGAAATATGATGAAGGAAGGAATGACAGGAAGAATGGGAAGAAGATGTAGGAAATACACTCTGTAGGGAAAAGGAAGGAAATATAGAAGTTTGAAGATGTTTGTATTTGAGCTGCTATTCATTAAACAGCAGCGGGCTCTGCATCCCTACCTACCACACCCAGCGTTGCCATGGAAATTAGGCCTTGGCAGCACAGCTGTGTGTGTGTGTGTGTGTGTGTGTGTGTGTGTGTGTGTGTGTGTGTGTGTGTGTGTGTGTGTGTGTGTGTGTGTGTGTGTGCGTGTGTGTGTGTGTGTGTGTGTGTGTTGGATAGAGGTGTGCCACAATGACATCATACAGTAGCTTGCTGAGAAGGTCTACTGCAGGCACATGGCATCTACAATATTTATAGACCCCCAGAACAGATGAGCTCACTCAGTGTGACTAGTTTTCTCACACACACACACACACACACACACACACACACACACACACACACACACACACACACACACACACACACACACACACACACACAAGCAGTAGCAGAGAAGTTACTCACGCAATCCGTGCCACACCCGCTCACATAAATATTCTTCCTCTCTCCTCCATTCTGACCTTGAGGAGTGTTCTCCGTACAAGTTGATCATACAGATCAACTTGTCATCACAATGCATGCAGCAATTAATAAACTACATTCAGATCGACCCTGATGCGGTTCTGTATTATTATTACTGTATTATGAAAATATGAGAATACACACTGTGATGTAAAAGCCTCTGTATTTTCAGTGAAAATTAGCTGCCACTGCATGAGTCATAAGGAGAGGGAATGGTACTTTGTGAGGGATTAGGCCGGTGGAAAAATAAGAGAATGCTACAGTAACCGCACACACATGCTCGCATAGACACAATATAAGCAAACACGCACACACTGAATGACCCCACCATCCCCCTCAAACATGTGCATATTAGACACGCAGGATTTAAATCCTCATATCCCTAAATAAACAAAATTGTTTCTTGGTAGAGTAAATACTGTACATCAGTGTAACAGCAAAGTATGATTGAGAGTGACCAGTGTGTGTGTGTGCGTGCGTGCGTGCGTGCGTGCGTGTGTGCGTGTGTGCGTGCGTGTGTGGGTGCGTGTGACTGAGCGTGTAAGCTTGAGTTACAAGGCAGGAGAGCTCCAGAAAGAAAAATCACATTTCATAAATAAATCATCCAGGGCCTTGCGATGGATGTACACAACACACACACACACACACACACACACACACACACACACACACACACACACACAAACTGTGCATGTGTGTGTTCATGCTCTTAAACTGATAGTGAATCTTGTGTGTCCTGTTGTCCACAGCTCTATTGAACCAACACCCAGACATGAATTTCTCCTCTAACAGGCAGTTAAGTTTGAGCAGAAGATTTTGATAACATTATATTCAATGTCAAACAACTTTGTAAAATTGTAGAAACATGTGTGTGAGTTTGTTTGAGCATGTTGCCGTTTGTTGATCCTTAATTAAGAAGATAGCTCTGATCTCAATTGTAACACCTGCTATATTGGTTTAATATGTGTAGATGAATTAACATCAGACCCTGTAGAAAGTGACTGTTGTAGTCCACACGGGGCCAGTCCATTATATTTGTATGTGTGTGTATCTGAGCTATAAAAGAGTATTTTTGGAACCTGAGTGAAGGGAAAGTCATTCAGGCTACATTCTTCATACTGCTCTCTCTGTCTCTTCGTCTGTCTCACTCGCTTTTCTCATCCGGCCACCGTCACAAAAGTCACACACTGAAACTCCCAAAGGCTATGATGTTGCATGAGCAGTTTTATAGGTTTCACTGGCTGAAAGGAGATTTGAGATGGGAAGGAACCCATGATAGAATTAATCGAGTGATGAAATGAAATAGGCAAATGGGGGATTTCTTTGTTTATCTTGTATAGTGCACTTGGAGCTTGTGGGTGACTGTGTAACCCCAAATTGCTCCCGTAGCTGTGCCTACAGTGTATGCATGTTAGATAGTCCTGATGGGCAGGGGCAGCGCTATACAAGTACAGTCCCCCCCAAAAAAGGTGTAGTGCATCCCTGTAATTAGTGTATTAGTGGGACAAGATCAAATGCAAGGGTATTGCAGTCCCATGGGATGTGTGCAGCGGTGGATTGGCCATAGGGAGTGGGCCGCTTCACTTCTGCGCTGGTCGAGAATTTTATTTGTTGACATTTTTCACGTTAGTCCATCTTCTCTTAAAGTTGGCTACACACGTTCCGCATTCTGACACCGCAGCCTCTGCATGGGTTGTACCATGCGAGGAGGTTCACCCCTCCCAAATAGAGTTGGTTCGGTTCATTATGGAACCAACCAACTCTATTTGGGAGGATGCGAGGAAGTTCTCCCCTCCCAAATAGAGTTGGTTCGGTTCATTATGGAACCAACCAACTCTATTTGGGAGGATGCGAGGAAGTTCTCCCCTCCCAAATAGAGTTGGTTCGGTTCATTATGGAACCAACCAACTCTATTTGGGAGGATGCGAGGAAGTTCTCCCCTCCCAAATAGAGTTGGTTCGGTCCGTAGCCTGTCTTTTCCAAAAAGTGTTCTCAGATAGGCTGGGCCGGCCCGACCGCAAGGATACGCGTCATGGAGGATGGACGGGAGGAAGAGTGCAGGAGAGGAAGGGCTGAAGAAGCCAGGTTGAAAAAAAGAAAGGCCTTGGAGGAGGATGCTGCCAAATATGCCAAGCTTACCGATTTATTTCCAAGAGGACAAACACAAGTGGCAACTGGTAAAGAGAGACAAAGGCCTAATGATTAGCAACGTAACTATTCGGCTAACGTTGTAGCCTTGATTAATATCGTTGTAGCGTTGTCAACCTATTCCCAAGCAAAACATTAAATTGAATTAAAATATTAGCCTTTTTATACCACCCAAAATCTGGCGATCCATAGACTTTGCAAATATTATGCAATATATATATATGTATATATATATATATATATATATATATATATATATATATATATATATATATATATATATATATATATATATATATAAATTGGCCTTAACCAGATTGCTTTCTAAAAAACTTAAATAAAGGCATTATTAATGTTATATGACAGTTGCGTAATTGTACTGCTACCATCATGGTAAAAAACAGAGTAATGACACATTCGACTGGCTCATTGACAGTGCATGCCTGTCTACCTAGCAATTTTTGTTTGCACAGAAGATCTCTCCATAACCTTTGTCCCGGGGGTTTCGCAGGTATGGCACTTGAAATCAGGGACAGGAGTTGTCGGGCAGCCTCCATGGCTTCATGTGCATCATACTGGAAAAGGGATTTTATATGTATGAACATGGTAAAAGGACGTTACAATATATATATATTTTGATATTGAAGTATGCAGTAATATGACTCTTAATTTTTCTTTGTAGCTTCGGAGCAGCAGATAAGATGTGTCCATTTGTGTCCATTTAATACTCTCACAGTACAACCTCCTCACAGATGCGTATTGAGTTAGCATATACGTTTATGTTGACTTTGTCCATCACACAGGTTGCATGTGAGAGAAGCTTCTCAACCTTAAAATATGTGAAGAATATGCTACAAAGCTCATTGAGGCAGGACAACGTGGAGGCGTTCATGTTAGTGTGCACAAAGAAGGAAATCCTCATGTCTATAAGCAACGACACAGTTATAGATACAGTGGCTGAAACCAGTGCACTGCTTAGGCGGTTACTGATGCTGTAGATGCTGTTGGTGCTATTCACAATGTAAGTGTATACTGTACTGTGAGTTGAACTGAAAACATTAGTTCAATATGCGTCTTTGTTAAAGAGTGGGATACGTTTCAAATGTTTTATTTATTTATTTCTGCTTTTGTTAATTTATCATCCTATCCTTGTGGAATAGTGGAATAGTTTTTGTTAACTTCTCATTTTAAGTGGATTATTATTGTTGTATTTAACCTTTACATTATTTGTTGGACCATGGTATTAATTAATAATGATAATAATAAAAATACAGGATAGTAAGAGCTGAACTGTTGCTTCATTTATCCAATTTCCACTACCATGGAAAAAGTGGGCCGGTCTTGAGCCTGAAATTTCCGGGCTGAAAATTGGCCCCACTCCAGCCGTGGATGTGTGTGGACTACAAAGATGGAGGACAGAGAGTTCAATGTCTGTGCATTCTACTACCCATACAACCATACTATTTAGTATGCCTGAACAATATTTAGTATGTCCCAATACATAGTATGTCAAATGCAGTATGCCAAAATGACCAGGATGTCCAACTGCATTCTGTCGCATTTTGCAGTTTTCAAGCCAGGATGCTTCTCTGGCTATTCTCCCCCCAAATCCTCTGTGCACCGAATATATGAGCAAGAAGGTCAAGGTCAATGTTCAGGGTGCAATGTTATGTTATTCAATGCGTACTGCAACAGTAGGTACTTTGTAAAAGCAGCTGCAGTATGTCGAACAAGTATGCAATGTGGAACGCAGAGTGTGTGTAACAACATACTTACATGCTTTGTAAACAATGATTCTATGATATACTTATTTTTGGAACACTTATTATTGTCTTTCAAGCAACTGGTAAGCTTTTCAACCAGGTGAGCATTGGCCACTTTAATTGGCATTTGCTAATTATACTCAGACACTGCTTCTGCTTTCAGTCTCTATGTTTCCATCCACGTGTTTCCTGGTCTAAAAAGGACAGAGGCTTTGGGAGAAGGACAGGACAGAAGTATGACGCCTCACTTTCAGGCCCCATAAGAGGTGCTTGTCGTTCCTCTGTCATTACAGTTACAGTTATTGTAGACTCTCTCTCGCTCTCTCTCTCTCTCTCTTTTTCTCTCTCTCTCTCTCAGTGGTGTTGAGTTACATCCTGCCACTGCAGTTTGCACTCTGTGAAGGGCAAGAGCAGCGTTCCTGACCTCCACAAACGAACACAAACACATAACACCTCGGCTACTCATTACCCTCAGCCATTTTTAGCTACAAGAAGGATTGGGAAGGGAATAGATTATGGAAAATTATGCCAGAGGTACCCTCGGAGCAGTTTATTTACTCTGAATATGAAGATTAATATTAATACAGCTGTGTTTGGTGCATCTACTGCTTTTCCTCTCGAACCGGGATGCACTTTCATCTGCAAAGCAGAGCAGCTGAGACGGGCCAAGTGTGTTTGTGTGGTCTCTGGAGTATATGTGTTAGCTTGTGTATTTTCAGTGAATGAAGCAGTGTGTGTAGTAGCAGAGTGTATATTTTATCAGCCAGACTTGACTGGATTTGTGGACACGTGTATCATAAATGGGTGAAACATTGTTTTTATGTTGATCTGATCTTTTGTATTATGAATAAGACGAATCAGAATAACATATTTTTTTCTGAAAATGTGATAATAAAATGTCTTTATTTGGAAAGACAGAGAGCAGTGTAGGCTGTATGTTCAGAACGTGGATACAAACAGTGCCTGTTGTTTGCAATGCTTGTGTGCACTGTGGTAGTAATAGGCTTACCTCTGGGCTGACCAGGAGCTTGAGGAGGACGCGGTGGCGGATAGATGGAGAGGGGTAAGCTGTGGGCTCCGACTAAGTGATGAGGACAGCGGGGGAGAGAGACAGAGCTGACACAGGTGCTTTAGACAGGCCCAGAAGGGAGGAGGTGACAGAGGAGACTGAACAAAATGAGAGGAGGAGGAGCAAAAGAAAGAGGTGATGAGGAAAGTGTTGATAGAATGACGGTTAATATTCCTAGTGAGGACTACAACGTGTGTATACATAGGAGCAACATTCCCGTTTTGTCAGTTTTACAGTTTGAAAGTTAAAATATATTTGTCTCTGTTCGTCCCACATAATCGAGATGAACTCTGAGTTGATAGAAATGCAGATATCTTCATCTAGGTCGCATCAATTTGAACCATGTGCTCACAGCTTTGTGAACGGCAGCCACAAATTCATGGACTTTTTTTGCCCTAGGTTTTGCCTCCCCATCTTATCGGTGGAGCTAATTGGCACATGGGAGAAGTTTGCCCTCAAGCAATCTCCTTATGGTTTCGTCCACAAATGATTTGGTTAGGTTTAGAAAAATATCATGGTTTGGGTTAACGTTAACTATTTCTGGCAGAAGACCCTGAAGACAAACTGTGCAGCTTATTGGGACTGGACACTTCCTGACAGCAGGCTCTACAGACACTCCGCAGTACAAGTTTATACAGAAATATGAAATTATTAGTCAGTTCATCAATCTGTCGATCTTAACAATTTTGATCATCTTTTATTTGAGCTACGCCGGTTGGTCGACCATTTTTGTCCAGATTTATCCATATCTTTTGGAAGAACATTTTGTACAAACATTCCCAAAAATGAAGCCCACAAACTATTTTCCTCCAGCGCTACGAGAAGGTTGACATTTTTAGTTTTTGAGAGAAATATCTCAATAACTATTGGATGGATTGCCATAAAATGTGATCCCTGTAATAACTTTGGCGATCCACTGATTATTTATCTAGCACTATCATCATGTCAAAAATGTATTTTGTAAATAGTTTATTTTATGACCAAATACATAAACCTGCAACATAAATAACATCTCGATCATCTTCATCTGTAGTTTGTTTTAGTGCTAATTTAAGTACTAAACTAAGATGGCATCAGTGAAATCAGTGTATAAATAGTGTCACTGCTGATGTTGCTGCATTCACGTACAGCCTCAAAGAGCTTATAGCCTGTTAGCCGTATGTCTTATCTCAGTCTAAGTTATCTATCAGTAACCCCCTTTAATATAGTTATTATTAAACTAATTCAGTGTCTCCAATTCTTCTGCTAGACTTTCTGCTAGAAAACCTGACCATTTTCGTTATAATGTTGTTTGTGGTTTGGTTTCAGTGCAGGGATTGTTCTCTTATAAAACCAAACCTACACCCCTTTGTGACTTTATTTGTGGTTGTGTTTTGTTTGTGACAGTAGAGGTGGCGGGATGGGGTGCTTGCCCTCTGCTCCATGTTATGTTATGATGTAAAATGGCTGCTATTCGTCAAGGGAAGGTTCAGCTGAGATTAGCAACGCTTGAGAAAAATAGGAGAGAGGAAGAGCAAAGGAGGAAAAAAAGAATGAGAGAGCAAGCGTGGAGGAGCTGGAGTGGACAGAGTGTGAAAGAAGTAATCAAGTGTAGTTAGGCAGCAGGGGGAGAGAAAGAGAGAGAGAAACTGTGAAAAGCTGTCAGATAAATAGTCAGAGTTCTCCCACTTCTCTGAATTCTGCTACAAAAAATTATATTTTTGAAATGTGTCAAATCTTTGGAGTTTTGTCAGCACTGCTGATGTGCTGTGTGCTTTGTCGTGTGTTTGTCTGTTCAGTGCTTGTTTGAATGTGTTTTTTTGTTTCTGTCTCTGACAATAGATCTCAGGTTGAGCCAGTTGTAGCTCCCAGTGATGTCAAGATAAGAAGTTATCACATGCATTCTGAATTATTTCCAGCTTCTCTTTCGATGATGCGTTTCCTTGGGTCTCCTTCCTCTCAATCATGGACCATGTTAGTCAAACTCAGAGCTTCCTCTTTCTTTGGATACCACTAGCTTCTCTAAAGCTGGTAAACTGGCCTCCTTCAGTGCATATTTTTCGTCTGTTTCTGTGAGAAGATGTAGACATGATGACTTTGTGTGAGCACCATGTGTTGCCAGTAGGGGTCTCTGTCTCACCACCAAACTAGATGGCAGTAGTGACCAGTGTGTTTGGCTACTCAGAAGATGTGAGGCTGAGGTTCGAGCTGAGGTTCCAGCTGCCGTCAGTTAATGTCACCACAATCACCGAAAGATGTTTTGATGTGTAGGGACTTGTCTGTCTCACTGCTTCATCTTCTGCTCTCTCTCTCTCTCTCTCTCTCTCTCTCTCTCTCTCTCTCTCTCTCTCTCTCTATCTCTCTATCCCTCTCTCTCTATCCCTCTCTCTCCTGTGAACCCTGTTTCCTTGACAACCATGCGCAAGCAAGTAGACCTGTGTCTTTTTCTAAATGTATGCACTGCCACTCCCAATGCTTATGATGTTAAATGAGCACTTTAGTTTATTTTCTACTGACTGAAAATGGAGCATAGCATCGGTGAGTGAGCCCGGTGTGTGGTGAAGCACAGGAGAATAGAGGGATGAGAGTAAGTGAATGCATAAAGAGGGGAAATGCAGAATGAAATGAATGACCAGTCAAATCAGTTGTAACTAATTAGACACTGGCTTATAACCTAATCATATAAAATACTCTAACACACACATGCTCAAGCTGTAAAACAAACATATACATCAAGCTTACAAATTCCACTTTTTTGATAAAAAATATCTCACTTGATGAAAAATGTGGGTTATAAATTATCATTTCACAATAATAATTTCTCTATATTTGATTTGATGATCAGAAGTACAACACTACTATTGGTGCATGATGCTGCTGTTTATGAGAATAGGTATCAGTAAAAATAAAGACACAAATCAGTATCTAAGAGCAGTATTATAATATTTTGATCATGAAAACGAGAGCCATTAATGAAAAATCAAGGAAGATATTTTCTACATTTTAATAATCAGGTGGACTACAAGCTTTCGGTGTATCGTCACAACAGAAAAAGAGGTTCAAATCTTGTTTCAAATGGCATCCATTGCAATGCAGACAACATTAACAATATGAGGATACACTTGATATTCTTAAAAGCACCAGAAGGTGTTTCAGACTCCAGTCGAGTAAATGCACTCTGAATTCCTACTGAGAGAGGAGGGACGAAACAGGCTGCCATTTATAAATAGAAAGAATCAGTGCACACAATGTCATGTTGGAGGAAAACGGGTCTCTTGAATTTGTGTTGAGTAAGCACTGGCTGGAGTTTTTATTAGAAGGAAATAGAGCGTCTAATTAATGTTAAATCATGGAATTATTTCCAAATGTGACTTAAAAACTCCCTGTGTGTGTGTGTGTGCGTGTGTGTGTGTGTGTGTGTGTGTGTGTGTGTGTGTGTGTGTGTGTGTGTGTGTGTGTGTGAGAGAGAGAGAGTGCATGTTTAAGTAATAGAGAACAGGTGGTCTGAGCCCCTAGCAGTTCTTGTCTAAACCCTACCTCTGCCTTCCTCCATCAGCTGATCACCAGCCGCTCTGTCCCCACTTCCTCCCTGTATCCTCATCATCTCTGTCTCATTCTATCTTTCTCCCTTTTTAAAATCATCCATGTTTACGTCAACCCCTGCTTACTCCTTTTTTTCTGCCTGTCCCTGTTTATCTCCCTTCCCTCTCTTTTTTCTCCCTCACTCTCTCTCCTTACCCCTCCTTATACCCCTTATCTCCCTGCTGTCTCTCGTCCCGGCTGCAGTTAGAGCAGGCTGACTAGCGGAGTGCTGGCGTCCCGAGCAGAGGGCAGAGGGAGCAGCACAGGAATCTCTTCTGGTCCTGCTACAGTGTTGATTAGGACTCAGAGGAACTATCCCTCTTTTTCCATCTTTACCACCCTCTCTTCCCATCACTCCTCATCCTCTTTACCTGTCTCTGTCTCTCTTTTTATGGGGGGTCTGTTTGAGGGATCTGATATGTTTAATCTTCACCATGAACCCAACAGTGAAGATCCACCTTCAGAATGGGACCCACTTTAACACCTACATGTACCAGGTAGGACCTCACCACCCGTAGAGTTTGTGGATGTTACTGGTGAAGGATTGTCTCCAGCTCTAATCTCTCTCTCTCTCTCTCTCTCTCTCTCTCTCTCTCTCTATCTGTGGTCTCCATGTGTCCTTGACTGAGTATTGATTTCAGTGCTGATGAGTCTTTTCTAGGACTGAGATATGGCCTTATCTCCACCTCTTCCTCCTTTCTCCTTTTGCCCACCATGCATTAATCAAGCTGTGCATGTTTTGAACCTCCAATTGTTCAAGAAAATAAGAGCTGAATATTTCTGTCACGCACTGATGGAATTCTCTCTTTTTCTGTGACTGCTGTGCATGCTTGTATGTTTATTGCAGCATGCATGTGAGAGACTCGACTCTGCTGATGCACTACAAAAACTCCTTGTGTATCTCCTTTCATCCGAGCAGAGGAAGTATTCCCTTCTCTTCCTTCCTCTCTTTCTTTGTCCCTTTTTCTGGAGCAGGTTTTGTTTTTCTAAAATGAAGAAAACCTATATACACAAATGGATGCTATTCTGGGCACAGGCCTTCAATGGGCACAGAGGAGGAGATAAGAAAATTATACTTTAGAAAACACAGATAAAGAGACATAGTTGTGTCAGCTATGCAGTATTTCTCTGTCAATCAACTTCATGGACAATAGTCAGGGTATTAAATTACTTTTGATTTGCATGCTTGGGATTTCACATTGAAATCCCCTTTTTCCAAGGTGTTCAAAGTGGGATTTACTGAGTTGTATTTACGTCGAACGCATTTGCTGTTGTGTTATCAGCGCTTCAAAAGTGAGTCCAGAGCTGGCACGGCTTCAGTCAGTCTTGGCATTATCCCTAATGTGCTTCACTTAGGCTGATTTTCTCATGACTCACAATGATAATGCATAAGCCTAATTTTACTACATCTCATGAAGAATACAAAAAAAGTTTGCTTGTTTTTATTTACTTTCTATGTTCTGCATTCTAAAGGGAGAAGCTTTTAAGAAAGTTTTCAGTGAGAGTTGTTACTCCAGTCAGGGTGGAAATCTGGCAAGTACTGCAGTCAGCTGTTCACTCCCCCCTCTGGAGAGCTGTCACATCATCATACAGAAGGAATATCTCTCAGCGCCTTTGTGCATGTTTTGTGTTTTAGCGATGTCTGCGTTCGACTGATGAGACGTTCATGTGAAGTTTGCATTCTGCTCAAACACTCCACTTTCCTAATGAGCCATTGCCATGGCAACGGCCAAATTATGTGGTGTGGCGTCATGGCAACAGATTACTCACTGCCTATAGGCCAACACCCTGGCAAGATATTGGTGGTGGTCGGTGTGTATAAGATGTGTCAGAGCAAGGTCGAGTCCACCTCTGTTCGGTTTGCGGCCTCACTCTCTCTGCAGTGGTGAAGAATTACAGAGCTGTGATATCTGAGTCTCCCCGGGGACTCACTCCTTCTCCTGTTCCTGGCCCTGCATTCATCTTCAGCGTGGCACTCCTTTGTGAATTACCGAGATTTACATCAGAGTTAATTTAGTGTCTTTTGGTGCGCGCAAGCCACTATGCGATCTCTGATGAGGTCCTCCTAAAAAATTATCATTTCTGAGGATTTACTGGTGAAGTGAATCTTTTCCGTTTTTGCATTTTAGAACATATAGCACATTCCTGTTGAATTGCTCAAATAAACACATTGTTTCCTGCGTGAAGGTGAAAGTGTTTATGTCATTATTACTAAATGACAGATGGAAAAACAGACTGAGTGATTCTAGTGACTGCACTGAGGCAGTGCTAACTAACTAATGGCTACTTCTGTGCTGAAGAAACATGATCTAGTCAGGTTTTGCTGGTTTTGCTTTCTTTCCAAGATGCAAAATACAATCTGATTGCTGCACTGAGCTGTAAGGATCCTCAGATTATCATAAATGACATCTCGTACCACAAACCTATCCTGTGAATCACACAATGTGTGGATTAGTTGATAGCCATGTTTACAGTTTACATCTCTTTCCTTTCTTGCTTTGTCACACTTTGTCACACATTTCCTCTCCTCCGACCAACGACGCTCACAGAGACGATGTCACTGTCACTGTTGACGATCTTTGGCAGACATCAATTTATTTTTGTATTGGCCTCAGCCTCCCGTCTTGTTAATCTACCCAGACATAGAAGGAGTTAAGAGGCTGTTTGTTGCTCAGTGCATTCATTTTGACAAATGTATGATTTGTAATCACTGTATCTGTAATCTACGCTACATCCCTGGAATTGCTTCTACAATTATGTATCCTTCACCTCGCTTTTTCAAAAATCTACTTTTGGTAGTGCCTTTCTTTTTCCCCAAATTACCTTCAGCAAGCTACAGAGAACCAAGGGGAATGTGTTCCATTCTGCAGAGTGTTATAATGTGAGTGAAGGCAAAAAGAATAATCCTTTTTCAAAAGGAGAAAAGTGAATATTACACTCAACAGATTTTCTGGTTGCATTGCAGTAAAGTTTGCAACTGATAAACAACAGTCACTCAGTTTATAGGAAAAAATAGAACAAATTCAGCACAGATACATGACTTTAAAATTGCCAATTGTGGCAGCGTTCTTACGGTCATGGAAAACCTGGAAAAGTCATGGAATTTAAAAATCGTTATTTCCAGACCTGGAAAAGTCCTTGAAAAAAATAAAATCCCAAAAGTTTTGGAAAAGTCATGGAAATGTGTTATATTCATAAATTCATGTCGTTCATTTACACTGAGTTTGAAATAATGAATATGCTTTTAAAAGAAAGAACTTCAAAATATAAGCAGGCATACATACAGGCATCTATATAAATGTTTATTCTTTTAATCAAACTATTGTCTCTCATTCATTTGTGTCATTTAAGGTATACTGTATGCTTTGGCATTCTCATTGTTATTTTAAATATTACATTTTCTCACTTTTTCATGTATCACCGAGATTTCACAAAATGTTTGGTCATGGAAATTTGGTTTAAGTCATGGAAAAGTCATGGAAATCCATTGGTCAAAATGTGTATGAACCCTGTTGTGGGGTCATTGGCTTTGAAGCCAATTCTAGTGGTAAATGGTGGAATTACAACCTCTGGGTCCGTCATGTGATGCCATGGGCCCCCAAAAAGAATTTGTCACATCGACTTACATTGGGAAAGAGTAGTCTGCAACTTTGAGGTGAATCCACCTCTGTCTTGCTGTCTTACAAAAGAGACGATGTTCATACATTTTTCAACGCTTTGGATTAAAGAGGGATCTTTGAGTGATGCTTACATTATTCCAGTCAGGATGTCACAGTGGACCTTTAACACTGATTACGTAATGACTCATTAAAATAGCAACTTCATGAGTTAGCGTTGTCAAGAGATTGAGATCAAGATCTCTTTTCCAGAGGAAATAGGAACGGGTATATGGTAACAAAACACATCTAGTCACACACAAGCAAATACAAACAGCATCAGAAACAATCACAGATATCCAAAAAGGTTAAAAAAGTTTAACTTCATCCAGTGGGATGAGACTTTTACGCTTTAAAGTTAAGTCCATTTATAAGGTTTAAGGTACTGGTAGGAGGTCTTTCCAAGGTCAGTATTTACTTACTTAGCCAGTCCAGTTTTAACTTTGAGAAGAGATGCAATACTTAAACAGCTTCAGCAGGAAACATTTAGAGGAATGTAGCACGGTAGTGCTCTTTCCACTGCTGCATGTTACACTGGAGCTTTTGAAAGCACTATCAATACTGTTGGCCAGTGAGCCATATGATCCTCAAAGGTCCTCAAAGTCTGTTCCTTCAACCGCAGCTTTACTCCTGAACGACAAATTATCACGTCTTTTGTGATGAGTGCTGAAGCACCTACCTCACAAGTGTCCAAACGTTTTCAAACACATACACACACATACATTTATGCCTCTACATTTGCATCAGACAAGGCAGACGTATTGTTCAGATAAAATGTAGCGTTGTGCTGAACATAATAAGTTGTCATTCATAGTTCTTTTTTCAGGCAAAGTTCAGGTGTGTGGTGTTGGTCAACTCTCAACACAACAGTGCTGAACTCTGAGCCAGGCACAGGATAAGCACACATTTATAATATACCTTATACTGTATTTTTGTGTGTGTGTCTTGTGTGTTCCCTCTCTCTTCCCTCACTTTTCATCATTTAATCCCAAACTGCTTAAGGAAGCGAAGGGGAGAAATCCCTTGACTATGTCTGGGTTTTGGGTGTTTGGTAACCGCTTGCTATCTCACATTGTGGTTGGAGGCAGAGGAGCTAAGTTCCTCCAGACGGCCAAAACCTTCTCTCCTCTTTATATCGTATACTTTCTGACAGATGTTGACGTTGTGTCGTCAAATAACTGCTCTCTGTATGTGACTGTATAAAGTTGAATTAACATCCCAGGATTTTTCATAGTTCATACGGTTTTGGGGTTGTTATGATTGCATAGTGCACAGAGCAATAGCGTGTGTGTCTGTGTCTGTGTGTGTGTGTGTGTGTGTGTGTGTGTGTGTGTGTGTGTGTGTGTGTGTGTGTGTGTGTGTGTGTGTGGAAAAGAGAATAAAAGCAAAAGCATAGTAGAAGCCAGTGGGGAGACATTGTCAGACCTCCATACGAAATTAAAGAGAGGTTTTCTGTCTAGAAAGTGATGTGTTATACTTTATATATAACACTTGTCTGTTCAGTTATATAATACCCCTAACAAGGGGTATGTATTTATATATTTATCTATTCTTGGTTATTTGTCAGTGCATGATTCCCATATTTGTGTTTTTAGCATTCAAGCAGTTTGTGAGGAGAAGCACAGAACTACTGAAAGGCAGAAGGATGAAGGGATGAATTGGAGAGTGCGAGAGTGGTGGTTGAGCATTTTTGCCATGATTGAAAGAGACAGTGAGCTTTAACATCTGTTGGTGGATTTGGGCTGAGCTCCTGTCTATTTGTGCGCCACCGTGGAATAAAGGAAAGTAAAATGAACTAGCAGACCCATTTTCCTCCTTTTTCTCCCTTCCCTCTCTCTTCCCTCTCCTGACTTGTTTTTTTGCCTACAACGTGATGCTCAGGGTCAACAGAGATCCAGATCATTTTTTGAGAGGTTGTGTGTAATAATGTAACAGATCTGAATTATGTGCTTTAGATTATTATTATCAACCCAGTTCAGTTGTCACACCCCAATGTAATGTTATTGTATCTTATTTATATATCTCATATCTTTAAAGAAAAATCACTCCAGGTCAGTTATAGGGCATGATGACAATTCAAATTGCTATAAAGATCAGATGTTTTGCTCCTGATCATTTAATATTCTGCCTCTTAGTTTGATTTATTTTTGATTAGCCTACATTTACGCAGTTTTCTTTCAAAGTACAACTGCACAATGCACACTTAAACTTCACCAGTCAGTAGTGATGCGGGGGTCAACCCACAAACTGCGTTCTAAGTAATATCTGTAATATCTTACAGAAACAGTACGTGCAATAGTCCATGCACCTTCTCTTCCCCCCCCCCCCCCCCCCCCCTCTGTTTCTCTCTAACACACACCGCACTCGGGTCTGCTTGTCTAGACCTGGTACATGGACTACTATAATGCATAAAGTTGGAGGTTTGCGGGTCAGGGTGGTTGAATAACGTATATATTTGTGGGTTGGGCGCATCAGTCTGTGTATCCTATTTCCCAGATTGAAGGCAAAAAGAATGAATATTCACAACACACCTGTTACGCCCGGCCTAGGGGAGCCTGAGCGCAACATACGGATGGGTCTCCCCACCTCCCAAATTAGGACCAATGCTGCAGAGGAGTAGTTCAATGATGCTTTTATTTTCCACAGGTGTCATAAATTCTTCAGGGTGAGCCTGGCCCAAAATAACAAACAAAACAATCTGTGCACGTAATCTAACTTCCCTACCACAAAAGGAACAAAAGAAAATACAGGTGTCTTACCTATCTCCCTACCAGAAAACAGGAGAAAACACGGCTAAACAAAAAGAGCTTCTCACCCCTACCGACACTCTTCCTAACCCCACTACCCCAAGGATCCCTCTTGTGCAGCATGGCCCGTTTGGAAGCTGGAGAGAGAGACGGCCTCCCCAGGTTCCCCCTTATATACCACCGTCCAATCACCTGCAGGAACAAAGCACGGCCAAACATATCACAGCTCCCCCCTCAGGCAGGGAGGGGAACAGCATTCAGTGATTTTTTTCCCTACATTCATAACATCCCCCCACCCAAGATCAAACATTTCTTCCCACTGAAGCAATGTTTGTACAACACCCTGTGCATCCGCTACAACATCATATCTCAGTCTCGAAGGTCTCCGAAGGTCTCTGCTCTCGTGGTCTCCGAAGGTCTCTGCTCTCGTGGTCTCCGAAGGGCTCCGGCGGTCTCTGAATGCGCCAAAGGTCTCTGAAGGCGCCAAAGGTCTCGAAGGTCTCCGACGGCGCCAAAGGTCTCGAAGGTCTCCGACGGCTACGACGGGCTCTGACAAATAAGACACGTGACTCTCTAGTTTACCCAAAATTTGGGAGTTCCCTAGACGCGGACTCGGAACCGACATAAGGGGCTCACGCAGTCCGTCCCCCTCTGAACTGGGTGGGGGTGACACCACAGTCACCACAGGAGACGTACTTGGCCCAGGAACCGCAGATGGCAGGCTGGAGCCATCTCGGTCAAAATAGGCTTTTAGCATGTTAATATGGCACACCCGGGACTTTTTCTTCCGATCCGGCGTTCTAATTACATAATCTGTAGCACTTAACTGCCGCCCAACCTCATAAGGTCCACTGAATTTAGCCTGGAGACTGGAGCCAACCACATGGAGCAAGACCAACACCCGGTCTCCTGCCAGAAAACTACGCCTGAGAGTTTTCCTGTCATATCGTTGTTTCATTTCGGACTGTGCGGTGGAAAGTGAGCTGTGTGCCAGCTCGCATACCGTGTGCAACCTCTCCCTAAATTAACTCACATAGTCCAAAATGCTGTGCGTGGGGTCCGGCCTGTCTGCAAGCTACCTCTCCTGCAGCAGTCGTAGCGGTCTGCGCACAGTGTGTCCAAAAACCAATTCAGCCGGACTAAACCCAAGCGATTCCTGAGTAGTTTCACGAATGGAGAACATTAGCAGTGGCAAGCCCTCATCCCAGTCTTTGTTGGACTCCACGCAATATTTACGAAGCATAGATTTTACCATCTGATGAAACCTCTCCAGTGCGCCCTGACTCTCTGGATGGTATGCACTGGAAACCTGATGCTTAACAGCCAACTCTGCCATGACCTGTGCAAACATCTTAGACATGAAATTAGACCCTTGATCCGTTTGAATGCGTTTTGGAAATCCAAAAGTGGAAAATAATTTAACCAAGGCTTTCACTACTGCTTTCGCTTTTAAGGAGCGCAACGGCACTGCCTCGGGAAAACGTGTAGCGGCGCACATAATAGTGAGCATGTACTGATGTCCAGCCTTGGTTTTTGGTAAGGGGCCTACACAGTCTACTATGACATGTTCGAAGGGTTCACCCATTTCCGGGATCGGATGTAACCGTGCTGGAGGAATAACCTGGTTTGGTTTCCCAGTCAGTTGACAAATACCACAAGATCGACAATGCTTGGCAACATCGGATTTCCCCCCTGGCCAAAAGAAGTAACGGAGTACACGATGGTACGTTTTTTTAATTCCCAAATGTCCGGACAGGTTGTGGTCATGGGCTAAGCTCAATACCTGGGACCGAAACTCCTTTGGTACAACCACCTGCGTAACCACATCGAACTCCGCCCCAGCCACCGGGAGCCACTGACGCAACAAGACCCCCTCACCATACACATACGCTGCAGTCTTGGAGTCACTTTTTGGCTGCCCAGCAGCCAACAAACAGGCAGCTAGAGTACTATCAGCTTGTTGAGCGATAACTAGCTGACCTTTCTCCACTGCCAAACACAAGTTATCCTCCACAGTCACCACCTCAACAATAGGCTCCTCTCGCTTGCCAGCAGAGGGGCTGCCCGCATCTCCAGACTTGGAGAGCTCCACTAAATCACCCAGTTTGCGACTCTGCGCCCGCGTTACCACACAGACCGGAAAAATGGGCAGCACGCTATAAGACGCCGGGTTACTAACAAGCACACCAGCCGTAGGTTTCTCAGTTACCTCCGGAGTAGAGGGAAACACTCTAACACCAGCTAAATCATTCCCGAGGATGAGATCAACCCCTGCGATGGGCAACCGATCTCTCACAGCCACTCGAACTGGGCCAGACACAAAGGCGGAGGAGAGTGTAACTATATGAAGAGGCACCCGTAAAACACTCAACTTAATTCCTCACACCAACAGGTCAGAACCACAGTAAGACCGTTCAGAGAACGGTACCGCACCACGTCGAGCCACAGAATGCTTTGCCCCAGTATCCCTTAAAATGGTAATTGGGACCCTGTCCCCGTCACGGCCACTCAGAGAAAAGTAACCCTGTGAGATAAAGGGTTTAAAAGAATCATCAATCCCTTGCTTCGGCAATTCCTCTGTCCAAAGCCCATACTGACTAGTTTTTGGCTCCCCCTGAATTAGACCGATGGCAGAAGGGCTTTTCCTCTCTGATTCTTCCTTTTTCCGCAATACCGGGCAGACTGCAACGAAGTGGCCCGGGTCATGACAATAAAAGCACTCTCGGTTTGGTAATCAGGGCCGAATAGTTACTGCGGCAGAAATTTTTCAGCGACCTTGCTTTATTTATCATATCAGGTACTGACGGCTCACGGTGCATAGAAGAGGGAAACACACTTTTGTGGGTCAGGACAAACTCATCCCCCAGGACAGCCGCTTCAGCCACTGTCGTCACCCTCTGCTCATTCAGGTACAAGACAATGCGCTCTGGCAACCACTTTTTGAACTCTTCCAACAGAATCAGTTCCCGCAGCTGCGCAAAGTCAGTAACTTTACTGGATTTACACCATTTATCAAACAGCATGCCTTTGCCACGTGCAAACTCCACGTAGGTCTGGCTCCCATCCTTTCCACCACTTCTGAACCCTTGCCTATAAGCCTCAGGCACTAGCTCATATGCCCGCAGCACTGTAGTCTTAACCACGTCATAGTCTCTGCTGCAGTGTTAGTGTGTTACACACCTCTTGAGCTTTACCGACCAACCTACACTGGAGCAGCAAAGTCCAGACCTCCCTTGGCCACTTTAAGGTGGACGCGATGCGCTCAAACGCACTAAAATACGAATCTACCTCAGACTCCCTGAACGGTGGCACCAGCGCTATATGCCTGCTGACATCGAAGCTATCTCGGGGAGACTATGGGGTTTGATTTAGTGTCGGTGCCTGGGGCGGGCCACCAGGCTGGCATTCCAGTTCTAAGGCCCTCACCCTAAGATGCATAGCCTCCACCTCTAACTCCCGATTCCTCAAATCCAGCTCTCTAATGCGCAGTGTCAGCTTAAGCTCCTCAGCCGACGTCATCGGCGTAGCTTGATCATCCACTTTCTTTGACCCTGCAGTCAACAACCCCCTCTCCCCTAGCTTATCAGCCACGAGCTGTCTTAGTTCCTCCTTGTTCATCTTCTCTGGGACTTGTATATCAAACAAGTTTGCAACGATCACCAACTCCCCCCTTCTACATTTATTTAGCTGTTGAAGCGTAGGCTCCGCCACAAATTTGTCCAAATCAAAGTCCATTTTCACCCAGCACCATACATGTGCCCACTCTACGTACCGAACGTACAGACGACCCCGGGACACAGAGCATGAGAAAAAGAAAGAAAAAAAACGGACGAGCCCCCAATTATGTTACGCCCGGCCTAGGGGAGCCTGAGCGCAACATACGGATGGGTCTCCCCACCTCCCAAATTAGGACCAATGTTGCAGAGGAGTAGTTCAATGATGCTTTTATGTTCCACCAGGTGTCATAAATTCTTCAGGGTGAGCCTGGCCCAAAATAACAAACAAAACAATCTGTGCACGTAATCTAACTTCCCTACCAAAAAAGGAACAAAAGAAAATACAGGTGTCTTACCTATCTCCCTACCAGAAAACAGGAGAAAACACGGCTAAACAAAAAGAGCTTCTCACCTCTACCGACACTCTTCCTAACCCCACTACCCCAAGGATCCCTCTTGTGCAGCATGGCCCGGTTGGAAGCTGGAGAGAGAGACGGCCTCCCCAGGTTCCCCCTTATATACCACCGTCCAATCACCTGCAGGAACAAAGCACGGCCAAACATATCACAGCTCCCCCTCAGGCAGGGAGGGGAACAGCATTTAGTGATTTTTTCCCTACCTTCATAACACACCCACATCAGGATCGGCACACCCAGCTTGCTGGTGTAGACCAGTGGCAACCAGAGTAACCAAAACTTTATTGGGCATTATCATAATACCAGGCTTGGACTAAAGCCAAGCTTACAATAAATGCCAACTAAGTACCAATAGATGTTAAAACAACATGCACACACACAAACTGACTCACATACACACTGGTGCACACACAGATATACACAATGTAAGAAACAAACAGCCACCAAATCTCTGCTCAAGTGTGATCAAACCAAAAAAAATATTAGAAATGAACTTCCAGCAGAACATGTGTGTGACTGGCTCTTTCTCTGTCGTACACTTTAACAAAAGCCCTGTTGTCCTCTGCCTTGTGTAAATCTAATCAATGACAGATAGAATAACAAAAGATCATATGGGCAAGTGGATTAAGTATGGGGGGCTTTGAGACCGGGAAATTGACTGCAAGACAGACCTTCAAATATTAGTTGTACAGGGAGGACAAAAGCTGGGACTCACATTTCACCCATTCTCTTCCACTGATCTGAGAGACTTGTGTGAGGATCAGTTTACATTATTATGATTTATTTGAGCGAGACAGAATGTGGAGACAATATGATTCCAAATCATCATTTTCAGCAAAAGACAACTGAAATTTTCAGGATTTATAAAACTCTTTACAAATGCTTTAAATGTTGTCTTGCAGTAATGGATGGATATGTTATACTACATCAAGTTGACAGATATCAGATTTTCAATCAGATACAGTACGTTGTCAGTCACAGAAAGTCTACTCCAACTATTTAAAATACTCTATTATTAGTTTGTAGCCTACCATTTTAATATAACTTGTTGTTTGCAAAAGCTATTTGTATATATACAGCAGGTAAAATAAGTATTGAACGTCACCATTTTTCTCAGTAAATATATTTCTAAAGGTGCAATTGACATGACATTTTCACCAGATGTCGGTAACAACCTAAGTAATCCATACATGCAAACAATAAAATAAATAAAAGTTCAGAAATTAAGTTGTCTAATAAACTGGAATGACAAAGGGAAAAAGTATTGAATGCGCTGACTGAAATTGATGTAATACTTGTTTCAAAAGCCTTTGTTGGTTCAAGGCGCCTCCTGTATGAAACTAGCCACATGCATTGCTCAGGTGTGATTTTGGCCCATTCTTCCACATAAACAGTCTTCCAATCTTGAAGCTTCCATGGGCTTCTTCTATTAACTCTGATCTTTAGTTCTTTCCGTAGATATTCTATTGGATTCAACCTTATTTTTGCAAACAAACTGATGATATTGGTTATGGAAGAATTTCTAAACCTTCGGTGAGCATTGTTGGGGCCATAATCCGGAAGTGAAAAGAACATAATTTCACCATAAACTGGTCATGACCAGGTGCTCCTCGCAAGAATTCTGAGTGGAAATAATTATCAGAAGAGCTTCAGAAAGACCTGGAATCAGCAGGTCCAATTGTCTCAAAGAAAACATTAAGTATGGTAATGCACTCAACCGCTGTGGCCCGGGAGTTACTGTCAGACCGGCCCACTCAATACACGGCGAGCGGCCCACTCAATGCATCGCACGTATCGAACAGTCAGTGGCCTACTTGGAAAAATACCCATACACTTAACGTTTTGGTGCCGGTGCCATGCTGCCGGCTCGCGCTCAAAAACGTATTTGCCTGCGAGCGAGTATTGCAAGTGTTGAGTAGGCTAGGGATTGACATTTAATAACACCTAAAACAAAGTTAGACTGACAGAAGAGATTAGATGAGTAAAGAAGATGGAAACCATGAGTGTGAATACAGATCGCGAGGAGTAGTATACATCTCAGTCAGTGATTATTGACTATTAGAATAAATGTAATGTGTTCCGTGAAGCATAGAATATAGTCGGGGCCGGCGACGTCAGAGGGAGGGCTGGTTGGTAATGGAGGTGGGCCGGTATTGGACCAGCCCAACCCTGTAGGCCCACCCCTAGCTGTGGCCTGTTTGCACGCTCACCACAAATACTCGATTGCTGAAGAAAAAGCACATTGAAGCTTGTTTAAAGTCAAACTGTGAAATATTAGGAGAATATAGTCTGGTCAGAAGAGCCCACAATGGAACTCTTTGGATGCCATAATAAACCATGTTTGGAGGTCAACGGACACTGCACATCACCCCAAAAACACCACACCAGCAGTGAAGGTGGAGGTGGGAACATCATGGGGTGGGGCTGTTGTTCAGCATACAGCTCTGGCAAACGTCATATCATTGAAGGAAGAATAGAATGGCCGAGCCAACCACCTGAATTGAATCCAATAGAAAATCTATGGAAAGAGCTAAAGAGCAGAGTTCCCACGTAAAGCTTCAAGATTTGAACACTGTTTATGTGCAAGAATGGCCCCAAATCACACCTGAGCAATGCATGTGACTAGTTTCTCCATACAGGAGACATCTTGAACCAACAAAGGCTTTTGTACCAAGTATTAAATACATTTCAGTCAGCGTGTTCAATATATATATATATATATATATATATATATATATATATATATATATATATATATGCTCCTTAAAGGGCTAGTTCACCCCAAAATGAAAATAAACGGCCAGGTAAGAGCTATTAAAGTTTATATTCTGTAATAATCGAACACACAGCAGGTTAGTGCTGCAGTTCCATCACACCCTTCTCCCAAACGATTAAAGTTAATGGACCTTTTTTTTTTTTTTTAAACAGCTCCAAAAGAGTATAAAATGTCCATCAAATTTGCAATATGTTGTTGTTTGTGGGGCTATCTTGAATAGTGTGGGAGACGGCCGTGATGAAATTACATGAAGTAAAAAACTTCACACTCAACAGACTTGGGAATGTATAGATAATGGGTGTCAATTAAAGGGTGTCATAGCTCCAGAAGATCTCACAACCTATTTTATGGATTCATCCAACTAAGTACAACTACTTGATATTATCTTGTTACAACATCAAAATGACACTATTACATTGTGATATTAATAAAGGACTGAACAGCATCCCAGAGTTGCGTTGCACTCTATGCCGTGCCATCCGTTTGTATGCTGGACTGAAAATTGCTTCAAACATGCCATGTTTGACAGACTGAGTGGATCTAAACCAACCAGAAGCCATTGTGGTCTAAATTGTAGTCGCTCAACGGTCAAGTTTTTCAAATGTGGCTATAAAGGACGTCTGTAGTGCTTAAAAGCTTCAGTGAAGTGCAAAGCCATCTGTCAAAACTGAGGAGCGTAAGGAATGAATATCAATAAATCAAATGGCTCTTAAGTGAAATATTCTTTTCTCACACAGCTAAGAATTCATTTTGAATAATCTATTGTCTCTCTTTAATAATGAAAAGTCCCTATAGTCTATCATCACTGGGAAGTGGATTTTATGGATGTGCTTTGTCAGATAGAGTAAGATGACACTGTTTTCACACCATTGTATTTGCTTTTTGGATGATATACCGAAACCGAGTTTTAAGTGCAGTCTTGAAAGTGGCGAGTGATGAAGAATGTCTAAGGTGCAGGGGGAGAGAGTTCCAGAGGGAAGGGGAAGCAATGTCCTGCAATTCCTCTTCGGAAAGTTAAACGCACCGAATTACTGTCCTCCTCCTCCGCATCTCAGAATCTTGTCAGTCGTCGTGCCTCACAAACACCTGCAATATCCCAAAATGACTCCGCTTCTATTGTAAGAACATGCCACTGACTTACTTATGACCCAATAGGGAAACAAGTCAAACTGCTATAATCTCTGAACACACAAATCGTCAGGGCTCTGTCTCTCTGACACGTTGATACACACTCAATGACAACTGTTCCATTTTTCTTGTGATCCTGACTAATCTCCAACTACCGGTACAAGTTTTCTTCAACAAACTTTCCAACCACGTGTAGCTCGTTGGAAACCCCTTCTGTTGTTGTCACAGCTCTCATCCTTCTTTTTTTATTGACTGACTAGAATCACTTGAATTACTATTGCTATTTATTTTATTGATATATCCTCTTGCAACCTCATTTCCAATGTAGTTCTCCAACTCTTGCTCAGACACCATTTCCCCTTCATCAGGAAATCCTTCACCCATGAGTGCAGCTGTTGATTCATCTGCTGTCTTCTGTTCAAATCTCACACAATTTATCAGGACTTTTTTATGTGACTTGTTTTCATTCTGTAACGGATTTGACTCGAAATATAGCAAAGTACAATATAAATAGCACTTAAGTAAAAGTAAAGATACAGATTTGTTTTGTTGAGTAAACCAAAAAAATACACCTTGTCACAGTAACAAGAGCAAATGTAATTTGTTACTTCCACTGGGTTCTTTTTATTGTACTTCGCAAAAAGTGTGACTTTGACAGTTTTGTCCAATTAGCCACAGTGCCATTAGGACATTTCTTGCCTGCTGTTAATATTATGGCCTCCAAAATCCCAGAGGCAGGCGCTGAGGTGGGCAGAGTGGCACAGCTGAGGTTGTGTTTATGCAGATCAGATAGCAGTGCCATTTCGGTCATGTCCACCCGCTCAGACCACCTCTTATCGCAGGTGCACAGAAAGCTTTTCCCAGACAGCATCCCTCGGACAACATGTTTTCTTTTAGGAGAAGCCAGACTGTGCTGCCCATTATGTAAGCCTGCCCTCACTTCACCTGCAGATAAAGTATTCCTCAAACTGGCAGTGGGCTTATTCTGTGCTGCTCTGCTCTAGAAGTGTGCTTGTCAGCCACGCGTACATGTGTTTGCATCTTGAGATTATAGCTGCACATGTGCTCAGAAAATGCTTCACAAAATATAATATGTTAATCACTGAAACAACATTAACCTCTGTATGGGTGTTGTGTGTGTGTTTTGTAGGAGTTTGCAACCCTGACAAAGGAGCTCAACATATGCCGGGAGCAGCTGCTGGAGAAAGAGGAGGAAATATCGGAGCTGAAAGCTGAAAGAAACAACACCAGGGTATGTGTTGGTGTGTGTTTGCATGTGTTAGTGTGATGCTGATGAAAAACAAACAATGTTTCTCTGTGTGTGTGTGTGTGTGTGTGTGTGTGTGTGTGTGTGTGTGTGTTAGCTGCTGTTGGAGCACCTGGAGTGTCTGGTGTCTCGTCACGAACGCAGTTTGAGGATGACAGTGGTGAAGAGACAGGCACCCCCACCATCTGGAGTCTCCAGCGAGGTGGAGGTCCTCAAAGCCCTGAAGTCGCTGTTTGAACACCACAAGGCTCTGGATGAAAAGGTGGACACACACATACAAAAAGTGCACACTAACAGAATTATACAGGGGAAACTATTGCCTCTTTTTGTGTCTTCAGTACATGGTATTTCCATCAGTCTGGTCATTATCGCTCCTGGTGTTTTCAACATATTTGCTGTCTTCCTCGCTAATTACTTTTACTCAGATAGACAGATAACAGCAGATCAAAAACAGAAAATGGGAGCAGAGGGAAGATCTGGGTCGACAGTATACTGTATTTATATAAAACGTGAGATAAGTCAATTAAGACATGAATTCTGAGACTCTATATACAGATCTAAATAATATCCAGGATTGTGCTTCAACAGAAGTGTGTCCTCATGTTTCTGGTCTTTGTCTTGATGTGTGTTCTTTGTGGGTTTTGTCAGGTACGTGAGAGGCTTCGTGTGGCTCTGGAGAGGGTGGCCACCCTGGAGGGACAGCTAGACACACAAGAGGTGAGGTGTGTGAATGCTTGTGAACATGCTTGTGAACATGATTGTGTGTGTGTGTGTGTGTGACTGTGTTTGCTTGTTCCTGTGTGTGGTTATTGGTAAGGGAAACATCTGTTTAGTCCCTTGCAGACATCTGTTAAAGCCTCCAGTCTGATCTGATATATGCTTCAAGTGTCACGCTGGGTGAGAGGCTCTGTCTTCTCAGACCTCTGTTCATACACACATACACAGGCACATTTGCATTGCACAAACTCACACACTTCTGTACTCTTCTCTTTAAATATATCAAAGACTTCATTCTAAAGATAAAAGGATGTTAAATATTCAGAGCAGGCTCAGTTAAAGCAGAATCCCAGTGGGTTGTGTAAGATGTGAAGTCGAAACTTGTTAAGTTGCACTGATCACAGTTTTTTTTAGGGGAGAGAAGCAGAACTGTACTGGAGCGACCCCTCCCTCATAACTACAAATTCATATTTGTAGTTATGTAAAATATGGTAGGGCATGTTGTCTGAAGCATACTGGCAGCCTGGAAGCCAGGCTTCCCTTTGGGAAGTTTGTTCTTGGATTCACTGAGGGAACAGAAAAGAGAAAGTTTGCTCTTTTTTTTTTTACATTACAGTTGAACATGGTGAGACAAAAGAAGGATGGTGACTCAGTGGCGCGAACAGATGGATCCAAACCTACATGGAAGGTCTTCCTGGCTGTGTGATTGTTTTTCTGCTCTGTGCTTTATCTTATGTCCGCCGATAGTATTTGTCCATCTGGCTGTTAGTCACTCTTCTTCAGTACATTAACATAGCTGCTCACACGCACACACATGCACACAAGGTTAATGCCGTAAAGGTAGCATGAATCCTCCTTTAGCTTTCTAGTTTATTCTGATATTTAAACTCTGGCTCTTTAATCAAGCCCTCTCCTCCTTGGTTTGAAGCCAGCCCTGAACCGAGCACACATTATGTAACTGTATCTCGTTCCATCCACAAGGAGTAACAAACTTTCTGGGTGGAAATTGTCTTTCTCTGTGCAGGCTGGCAGCGTTGGGGGAGCAGCACAAGATTCACTTAACCCACTCCTATTTCTTTGGCTTCAGCAAAAAATAAAAAGGCAAAATGAAAATGTCAGATTAAAAGAATAATCAAACTTGATAAAATCAATAACTTACTATTAAGAAGGGAAGAGAGCAAGGAGAAGACTGTATCAGAGAATAGCCATAGGGAGAAAAGACAATGAAGAGAATTGGCTATAGTACGAGCGTACTTTTTCAGCAAGACAATCATTGTAGGGCCACGTCATACCTGATGTTTGTCAGTAACATGGGTCTGTGCAATAAATAAATCCATCTTACAATGGCTACCTGGAATCATGCGCAATTGCACAAATCACCAGCGGTGTTTTATTACACAGCCTCAGACCTTTTACCCCCCACTGTTTCTTTAAGGTACTCATGTGCAGGCAAAATTGAAACATGGGTAGAGGGGGGTTCTACTAACTTTCACTGCGTCCCCGAAGGCTAGTTTAATTAATGCCCTGGAATTAACTGCACTTTGAGCTGTGAAGAGAAACATCAAAACAACAACATGGCAGCCTAACCTCACACAACCTACGCTCCTATGCATAACACCCAACAATGTTATATCTAGGTCATAGAACTTTATATACCCTCTGCCCATAGTGTGCACAATCAGACCTAAAATACATTTCATGGGATATATTGCCATTAATGTTGTGTGTCCAATTTACAGAGACTGCCCAACGGCTCCATAGATGCCCACGATGATGGCAGCCGGGTGTCTGAGCTTCAGGAGCTGCTGGATCGGACCAATAAGGAGCTGGCCCAGAGCCGTGAGCACTCTGCCACTCTCAGCGGCCGCATGGCCGACCTTGAGGCAGAGCTCGTAAATGCACGCCGAGAACTGAGCCGCAGCGAGGAACTGTCAATCAAACAACAGCGGGAACAGAGAGAGGTAAGAGCGAAGAAAACGTGTGTTTGTCAGGCCGGGATTCCAATCAGGACTCAAAAGCTGAGGTGTCAGTG